>NC_133473.1:9231086-9259592 GCF_025370935.1 Choristoneura fumiferana
CCAATTTATTATTTTTATGGTGTTTCTTATCTTTCAAATTAAGGAGTTGAATTAAGGTTGATGTGAACTGTGTTTATAAAATATGCTAGTCTTTACTTTAATCTCAATATTCTATACTTATTCGGCTTATTCACATTTATAATTTACAATGTTAATAGTAGTGCCATCTATTGCGTTTTTTTTGTATTATAGCGTGTAGGGATTGGTAGGCCATGGCACTGGTAATTGATGACGCCACTTGGCGCATTAGCATAAGTTACGAGTAGGTATGTAACAACGAAGCGATACAAGTTAAGGTCACATCAACTCAACGTTTGACTACCCTTATGATCACTTAAATAGTTTAAGCATTTATTATCTACTAATTAGTCTAATTTTTAGGATTCCGTACCCATAGGGTGCCACCGGGACCCTATTACTGAGACTCCGCTGGCTGTCTGTCTGTCCGTCCGTCCGTCCGTCTGTCACAGGGCTCTATCTCTTAAGCCGTAAAAGTTAAGACACTTAAAATTTTCACAGATTATGTTTTACTGTGGCCGCTATAACAACAAATACTAAAAATAAAATAAAGTTACAAATTAAAGGGCGTCATACAAGAACGTGTTTTTTTGGTTGCTAGGCGTTATTGCTATATGCTATATTAGCTATGTCGTTTGAATATTTACCTTTAAGATTGCGATTTATAAAAGCTTCGATAATATAATATAGTGACTGTCTGATTGTGTGGTTTATTAGTTTTTGTGCAAAATTAATAAAGCAATTTATGAACCACAAACCTCAATGAAGCCATCTTTGATAAAGCGCTCGCCAAATCCACACCGTAGTAATCAAAATCACTATGTTTACCTATTGTTTTTTACACTAAAATAGGGGCATAAAGTACAGTCAGCAAAAAAAGCTTATATTAGAAGAATTTTAAGAAAAACTTTTACTGAACTGTTTACGGAACCCTTCATGTACGAGTCCGACTCGTACTTGACCAATTTTTACGTGACGTCAGCGATGACAAGTATGGCAAAGATTGTATACACTACACTAACTATTAGGTGTTACATCCCAAGAGAAGCCCAACTTGCACTTCTTTCACTCCTCGGGTTGCCTTATGAAAATATTCACTCCACGCCACAGCTAGCGACGATCCGAAATTATGTTACGGTGTCCATAGATTTAGATTGATTGTGAATGTTTTCTTTGTATTCGTGACTTTTAATGTATGTTTGGTAAAGGTTTTTATGCCTGTATAATTAAAAATAGTGATGATGCAAGAAAAGTCGTTTTATTTTAAATTAGTTGTAAATCTTCACTTTCCAACGATAAAGCGCCAGGAGCGCGCACAACGATGGGAAGAAAAAACATTATATTGTAAACAGACGCTTTATTTGTGAAAAAAACCTACAGAACATAGGTATAATCTTACAACAATTTCCTTATAATTCTCGAGTCTTCCGACTAGAAACATTAATTATTAGTATTTTAAAGAAGGATACAATAAAATACTATTTAAAATCTACTCATATTAAACAGTGGACAATTAATAAGTGCGACACAGCCAGCTCGTAGGATTGATTAAGCACTTGGTTTGAAAACTATTTAAATAAAAGTACATTTACATCTACGATGATCATGTTCTAATCACTCGTATTGACATTAAACTTGTTCGGTTATTATCATATTATTAATTGCAATAGTGAAAAAATTAAGAAGCAAACTAAAATATCTCAATATGTACATTAGCTGCATGCAACTTGTAGTTTTAATGTAATATCAATTTAAAAGAAGGTACTCAATTTGATTTTTGTAAAGATAGGTACTTGATAGTTTTATGGAAAAAAAAAACAAATCGGGTGAAACTATCCTGTTTTTCGTGTGTTCCACGCCCATAGAAAGTGACATTAGTGTCTTTGAGCGTGAACACGAAAAACAGGATCGGTATTTGCATGTCGGTTATCCGGGCCGGTAGATAGTGTCACCCTCCAAATCGTTGATTGACAATCAATACCTTCCCTTTGTCTTCTCAGAACTCGGCTCATTAATTAAATTACTACATTAATCATAAATCAAAACTGTTAAAACACTGTATTAAAACCAGATAGCATTATCTATTAACCGTTCGCATTATTGTTTTTAACAAATAAATTAGTTTGATTCATGTCAAATGAAATTAGGCAACCGTAATTTCAAAGAAACTAAGAGAACTCATAAATAAAATAGATAATGATGTCTGACTATCACGATAACTAAAACAAATTTAATCCGATTCTGTTTTTGTCAGAATTGCCCATATTAAAACAAATAAATAATAAGAGTATTTGGTAAATTGTCTCCATGACATAATAAAATAAATACAAAATAATGGAAATGCATTTTTGTAAATGCAACGAGTACGATTATAATAATTGTACGACGAATCTGTTAAAATTCACAAAAATAAAACATGTTAGGTATAATGTGCTGTCTATCAACGCGTTTTCATCAAGGACTTCATAAAATATAATAAATAGCATTCCAAACAAAAACTGAGAGGTGTAAATTTTAAATGGCAGATGATCTGGACAGTTGATTTTGCTTTTTATTCACAAAGAAAAAGCCGTTCACATTACTAGCAATTTTACTCAACCGGACATTCTCACTTAAGTAAGTATGTATGTACTTATTTGCATTTTTAAAAGCTGAATTCAAAATTAAAATTTATTCTTTATCTTATAAGTGGAAGACAAGATTTTTCCTTAACAATAAATCCGATCAGAAATAATATACTCGTAACGACATCTCGTAAAATGCCAGAAACACGCCATACTCGACTAACAATTGAGTAAGTGGTGTATTTCTAGTCAGGTTCTACGTCTCACAAAGCCCTACTTAAAAATTATAACATAAAATTCCACTACAGGGAGTTTTCAGCTACCCACTACCTTTCAGATCCACGCATCAGATTTCCAATGTCATCATAATGAAAGAACCAGCCAACTAGGTAGTTTTGCAATTTTTCACAATCTGCATACTTCTGTGTGTTCTAAATTAAATGCCTAAAGCATATTATTTATAACACATTATTTGAATCGGATATAAGATTGAACATATCCAAATAAATAATTAAACAAATCCTGTAAACGAAACGTCTCGTTTCTTAATTGATTGAAAGTTCTTTGTATTGTATATGAAATATAATATAAATTCCGCCAGACAAGATAACTTATCTATATCTACCCTAAAATGGCAATGTTAATGTACAATAGGCCTTGGCGAGATTAGGATTGAAGTCAGTAGCCTCTGTAGCCTTACCAGATAGATGAATTCAAGGCCAAGTGCGGATCTTCAAGATATGCTCACATGAAACATCAACAAAAATACGATTCACGCGATAGATACACAAAAAAATAACCTTTAAATTAGTATCCTGCCTACTTAAATAATAAGAAAATTATTGTGAATTTTAGTTTATAAAGCATGAACACAAAATGAAAAATGCATATATCCATTAATGTAAGTAAGTAATCTCATTTTAAGTATATTTATGATATAAGAAGCGGAATAACAGAAGTATCTTTGTCTTTGTCCAACTTGAACATGAGATTCAAAGTAATTCGCCTACTAAGAATACTCGGATAACTAACCGTCCGCAAATTAAAAGTTATTTCAAAGATAAAAACTGTACGTCAGAGAAGGCAATAGTTGCAAAAAAATAGTCAAGCTTTATGAATTTTCACTAGGATTTTTTTAATCCCACACACATTGTTGACAAGATGTATATCAATAAAAACGCTTCTTCTTTTGTAACGCATTCCGTCTATTCTATTACATTGTTTAAATTTATTACTGGTAATAATGTTACAAGTAAATGTTATAATTATCTAATGACCAAGTTTTAACTTATTCCGTTCAATAGATGGAGCAAAATGGACTATGACATATGGACAAGTGGTCCAATGAGCATTCCATTTTTCGTTTTGATGTATGGAACTCTCAAAACTGTTGTACAAAAATTATGTAATCCAATCCCACTATTCCTATTAACAGACTCCTAGTACTGACTATAATTGGTAAGAATTCGTGTGCAACAACGACCGATTAGTAGTACTACTGGGAATACACCCCGACTAGTTTCCTAGCCAAGATGGTAAAAACAGAACTCTTGTAGTATCGTCCAGTTCGTTTGTTTGTTTGTCTGTCTCTGTCCGTATGACGCAGGTATTTATCATTCAAGCGAGGCAATGGACTACTTTAGTGATATAGATTCATTTACTAGCAATATGCTTAGAACTTATTAAAAATTAGAAACTGTCATACTTTAAACAGTGGCGTAGCGTGGGTAAGTATCGGCCGCCCGGTGCGGATGAAAATTTTGCCGCCCCCTTATTTAGGTATTTCAATAAAAAAACAAAAACAGTAATCGTCATTTCGTCATTGTGTATTGTATAGGTGAGAAATAATAGTCACTTATTGATGTGTAACAATATTATCGAGATATTATTCAGTAATATTTACTATGAAATTTTGCCACCCCCCCAAAAGTGCCGCCAGGGGCGGGCCGCCCCCTCCCCAACCACGCTACCACACTGACTTTAAAGTAATAAGTTGTTGCAGTTTATTAATCCCTGAGTGCAATCAAATATTCATTATGCTCTTTACTATACTACATGGCCAATACTATGACTTTATTTTAGTAACAATTTATACTACATTAAGTATCATTGGCATCGAGATCGAACATATAATATAACTTAAATTCTTAAAACTACGCGAAACGTAACCGAAATTATGGCCTAGCCAGGCTAAATAAGCCTTTGCTCGCATATCCTGCAATAGATCTAGGAACAAACATAATATATACATACTACCCTGTGACAGAGATTTGAGAGTGTTGGATACAATATGGTATGCTTTCGTCTCAATAACAATATTGGTACGTGATCAAAGAACCATCTTTCCCATAAGGGCACACGGGGGGTCGAAAATATTTACTATATTCGTTAATGACGAAAGGCCCCGCCATACCCTAAGACAGCTCTGGTGATAAAGTAATAATATTTCTTCATACCAGAATAATGGGGCAAACATCTTACAATATAACAGAAAGCCACCGCCATGTAAAATAGTATTTTACGTAGCAACATACCACACTATCTCCTAGTTCCACTCTTGTGATAAATCTCGAGTTCGGGACTCATTTACACCACCGACGAACATTCTAAACTCACAGTTTTGCATCGACACAATAAAATCTAAAAGTAATAATTAACATATTGGTCCTAGGACAAGGCACATTGGCGTAATATCTAACTTGCGCATTTAAATGCGCAGTGAATCTCAGTAAATTGAGCAAACAGAGTTTTGAGCGCAGCATCAAGTCAAGTCTATAGCACCATCACATGTCCGTGGAAAGGCCAGGGTCTACCTTGTCTTTCACAAGAGTGAGCCAGCTCAGAGCTTAATGTCGTTGACGTTGATGTGGATGTTGAACGTGGGCCCCCCGCTGGATCGTGACATTGCTTCGTCGTCGTCATCGTCGCGGTTGTTTCGGTTATTGTTTGTGTCCTGTAGAAAAAAAAACATTTGAATTCTAAATACGGGAATTCATGTGATTCAGAACGTTCAAAACGTCCAGTGGCGTCTATTATCGTATACCTGCCTAAACGTCAACTTATTTTGTATTTAGTGATTCATGGTCATAAATTCAATTGTAGGCTTTGGCGTATTGATGAGTAGCTTTCGCGATTTTCTTTTCAAACGGCAACGCTGCACACACAATTCACACACCGTTATTCTTCTTACTTCCGAGCCAACTTTGGTTGGAAATTCCTTAGTTTTCCCGTGGAACTGCCACGGTTTTTCCATGAACTAAGGAATTGGCCATTTATTAAGTATCCGTTGGTACCTACCTGTCTCAGTCTCGGTAGCTTAGCGGGCGGTGCGACGTCGGTCCGCGGCGGGCGCACGAGCGTGGTGCTGCGCGCGGCGGCCACCAGGGCGCCCAGCGCCGGCGCCGCGCGCTGCCGCCGCCGACTCGCTCGACTCGCCGCTCGCGCTCATGCTGCCGCTCGCCGACTCAGACCTGAAACACAAATGAACCATTCGTGGATAAATAACATTGAACTATGGCAGAAATAGGGAAACTTATCACGACACAAATCTCAAATCTACCAATAGACCTAATTCGAAATCTAACCTAGAATTAGGCGCATGAAAAATTATAGGTAAGTACCGTATTTGTACAATGCCAGATTCTGTCGAGTTGTTCCGAACTATTTCCCATACTCGTAAGTACAATTCTTTTTTGTCCGTCAAGGCGATGGAGCTCAGTACAGGGAGTCCATATTTGGTTGCGTCTGCTCTTCGCGCAGGTCAACTCATAAGCTACGAGAACACTTTACTAATGTCCACTTTTTATTGGACAGAGGAGAGTACGAATATGAAAAACAGCTAACAAAAATTTAAATGAATTTGGAGTTATACGAAAGTGTCCCAAACTTTATTGTAAGCATACAAAGTTAACATGAGGGTCAGACCTTCTTCTTATCCCTCTAATCCACTAATATTATAACGAGGGTATTCTGGCAAAAGAGAATAAGTGCAAAATTAAAAAAAATACATACTTAGGCATACTCAATTTTTTTTGCTTTATTTATCTAGCAAAACCGTATAAGTAAATAAATATTGTGCCTTATTATCGGTTCTGCCAGAATACCCACAAAAATGCAAAAGTTTGTAAGTCTGTTTGTTTGTTAGTCACGCTTAAAACGCTGAACCGATTTAGATGAAATTCGGTATATAGATAGTTTGAGACCCGGGGAAGGACATAGGATAGTTGTTATCCTGAAAATTGCATAGTTCCCGCGAGATAGCGATAAACGAATACGTAGACAAACTAGTAGGATTATGAAACTCACAAGTCGTTGGTCGGGTTGTTGTTGGCGACGTCAGTGGGCGCCCACGGGCTCTCAGCGGTAGTCTCGTCATGCAGATACTCCGGCTCTTCTTCATGCTCTGCCGCGTGATAGCTACGGTATTCAAAAATTAAATTAAAACAAATGCAAAGTAAATTTTCTGTTTAGCGGGTGAAAATATGTATGTAAGACACCTGTATAAAGTAATATATGATATTGGCTCTATATTATGAACTCGTCACGCCTGAATATTTAGCATAGTCGTGCAATACTAGTATTAAAAGTCTGTGCCCATACTAAACTCACCGTACCGTTCCGTTTAGACAAGCTGTTCATCTTCTATAACTACTAAATTTTGGCTTTCACTCGGTACTGTAGCCCTGTAGGTCTTTAAAATATACTATTGTGTTTTGCTAGAGTATGGCGCAACTGTTTGCCATCAGGCTATTTATTCATCACTTAGTTTAGGAAGTGTAATGCGTATAACTAACTTGTTGGGCAAATGCGGTCCGCGCACGTACGCCGGGTTGTTGTACACGTTAGCAGCCTGGCTGCCGGCCGCCTCGCGCGTCGGCGCTGTCGCGTACGGCGGCTTTATGAACGGGGCTGCTGCTTCTGCCAACAAAACACAACTATATAAAATATCGAGCATGCCACAGTGTTGCATAGTCCCCGTTTGGGAAAAAGGAGACAAAGTTTCTGAAGACAAAACTGTCTCAAACACAGACATTCATTGCCCCGGAACGCATATTTCCATAATTAATTTCAGATATTGCAAAATATTCACAAAATTATTCTAATTATAAATAAACCGCGTAGCTCACCCAAAAACTATGAGAATTGACATTTCGGAGACCTCACGCTACACTAGCGCCTCTAGCGGCGAATTCATTCGCGATAGCCCAATTATCTGATACGACTCTATTTGTAAGGACGGAAGGACGTGTCAGATATTTTTGCACGCTCCGCTGTGGCAGATATTTATGCTGGTGTGGTGACTGTACAAGTAGTTCTATATACTTTTAACGTAGCAAAAAGTATGATATTTAGCTTGATCACTAAGTGAAATGAATCACCGTTTTGCATGTATTAATTACTTAATGAACAACGACACATTAGGCTTAAGTATAGTTGCAGCATGTTAAAGTTGCCCGCGGAGCCATGGATAATCATAATGAATCAGTTAATTTTACCGCTAATAAACATTACCATAATTTAAGAAACCATTATCCTTCCTTAAATTATACCACAAATAGTACTATACCATAATAAATGAGTATTAAACTATTAACAGAACACGCGCTTGCATTTCCAATCAAGATATCAACTTAATTGTGTGTGCAATTAGAGAATATGTACTAATAAACAAAGCAAGATAACCTTGCCAAAACAGCGTCACTTATTGACTCTCGGAGAGCAATGACTAATACGAAGTTACGTAACGCATACCGCCGTTGATCTTAGCATTTGAGCTACATTATTAACACAGACTAAAATTTAGTTTAGTACACCTGATGCTCTAAGGTTCCGACTTCTTTTTTTTTTGCGATGAGGGTTCATATTAAAAAAAAAGGTTCTCGGAGTCCATTCTTGAATTTTAAGGAGACAAATTGGACTTTTAAGTTTGGTGTTTACTTATATATAGGTGTATATATACAGGGTGGTACTCTATTACATAATTATATGACTAACTTTGTTAACCGACTGCCCGAAGGAGGGTTATGTTTTTTTAGCCAGTATCCATTTTTGGCTTTGTGCCTGTCCCAACTTTTTAGTATTGTTGTTTCAAAAAATGTAGTACGAGTTCACTGTAGCTACGTAGTCTAAACTAGCTTAATCGTTGACAACGTTGACACATGAAAACGTCGTTAAGCTTGTTTTGCCCAAATCGTCACAACTTCAAAAACATAAAGCACATACTTTATGACTCAATATCATTAGGTGGCGCGCAACGAAAAGCCAATTTCTCATACCAAATTAAAAGCTGACCGCTGTTCTGCGAAACGATTACTACAGTCCGAAAGAAACCATCTCTAGTATTATAATGTAGGTACTTATAGCTACTATGTTCCTGACCTTGCTTGAAACTTAGTGCGCCCTTTGAACAAAGTTACTTACTTACTCATTATTTCAATGAAATTAAACGTATTAATTAGATCTGAGTTTGCAAGGCTGTGGTGAGTCTTTTATGCATTTTGTGTTCGTCAACCGCAGTTTAAGGACAATTGGAAACTAAACGTAGGTATTATAAGATATGAATAATCAGAATAAATATAACTGATCACTTTAATACTAGGAATTGCCAGCAAACAGGAACACGTCGATATCTCTTTTTTCAGTTTTACAATTTTGAGAGGACTCATTTTGAGTTGGTTCAGTTGTAAACGTAGATGTACATACCATCAATCAAACTACCTATTTAATTCTTTAACTACCTGGAACTGTTACAGAAAATGTTATACTCAATAATATCACATTGCCCGACATAGATTATAATTTTAACTGTGAAAACGTTTTACGGTAGGTCAGGAATCAAATACTTCAACAGCATCTTGCGAAACACTTTTTCTTAGAAACGAAAAGCCTAAACTATGACTATCTGGTATAGGTGCTTTTTATTTTATCACAAGTAATTTTCTCAAAAGTTTACAAAAAACTTACGACTTCGGGGACCTATGAGTTTACATAATACAAATATGAACATTTATACTTACTTATGTAAATTGTTGGTCACAACTGCGTAATTAAGTAATAATAACGAGAATATGACGCTTTGCGAGATATGCGGGGTCGTGACGTCACCACGCCCACGAATGCATCTAGCGTAGCGATGTCCTGACTGCGAGTCCGCATATTAAATTATCAGGACCTTATTAATTGTTACATCATAATAATAGTAGGGAAAAGACAAAAACCCAAAAAGTAAGTATGTTATTACTGCGCCCATAATGCATGATGTAGATATAAAAGCATAAACGTTTATGACTAATAAAGCACAAGTGTTGTCAAGAATTCGTTTTCGCTGCGTAGAAGAATTTATTTCTTTGTCTGTTGTTGTTGTCTTATGTGCTGTTGACGACCGGATGGCCAAGTGGTTAGAGAACCTGACTAGGAAGCCCCGGATTGAGGTCCCGGGTTCGATTCCCGGCTGGGGCAGATATTTGTATGAATAATACGTATGTTTGTTCTCAGTATGTATTTATCTATATAAGTATGTTTATCCGTTGCCTAGTATCTATAGTACAAGCTTTGCTTAGTTTGGGATTAGGTCAATTGGTGTCAAGTGTTCCATGATATTAATTTATTGAATCAGGCGTTACTTTGCGGAGGTCTATATCAATGAACTAAAAGAATTTCCTTGCTCACCCGCGACCTTACGATAGCTAAGCTTATGCAAAATATGCGTGTTCATGCAGTTCCTCCACCTCCGCACTGTAAGAACACACACAAATCACACAAACCCATCTATCACCACCACCACACTACACTGACGCGTTTCGAACTCAAACAGAGCTCATCTTCAGAGTGACACAACCGTACACCAATGTTTAGTTATCGTAAGGTCGCGGGTGAGCAAGGAAATTCTTTTAGTTCATTCCATGATATTTATAATTATTATTATTATTGTTCAACGTGAACCTTGCAGCTCTCCTAGATAATAATTTAAATGTTCAAGTTTGCTTACCTGTCATAAAGTATACCCTTCTTGACATACCCGTTAGTTCTAAAAAAAAACTATGTACTTGCATTCACATTTTACAATTTGAGCTTGAATAGTAACACATTTTCGTAATAACTTCATCATCATCCCAGCCTGTATACGTCCCACTGCTGGGCACAGGCCTCCTCTCAGAACAAGAGGGCTTGGGCCATAGTTCCCACGCGGGCCCAGTGCGGATTGTGAACTTCGCACGCACCATTGAATCGCTTCGCAGGTTTGTGCAGGTTTCCTCACGATGTTTTCCTTCACCGCAAAGCTCGTGGTAAATTTCAAATGTAATTCCGCACATGAATTTGGAAAAACTCAGAGGTGCGAGCCGGGGTTCGAACCCACGACCCTGCTTGAGAGGCGATAGGTCAAACCACTAGGCCACCACGGCTTCATAATAACTTACAAATAAATATTAATATAAATGACGACATCATTAATAATAATGGTAGGTTTTAGTTTAGTTTGCATCCCTATGTTTTTATAATCTTCATTCACATCTATGAATTCCTGAAATCTTGTGTCCTCGAGCTGAATCATTTAAGTATGCGCAATAAAGTCATTGTTTTTCGTTGACGAAGGCCACACTTATCGTCGATCAGTTAAATCTAGACAAAGCTGCTTGCACCTTCGACGAGGCGACACGTGATTGGTCAAGTATGACAAGGAGGGCTCTTGGCAATTAAGTAACTACTTAGGTACGTAGCTTATATATGGGACTCCCGGACCCGGCTGACGTTGTCCTGGCCGGAAAAGCAGTGCTGCTTAAGTACATTAAGGGGCTGTTTCACCATCCATTGATTAGTGTTAACTGGCGGTTAGGTGTGATGCCGTATCTATTTGTTTTGTTCGAATAGACGGTGACGGCATCACATTTAACCGTCGGTCAACGCTAATCAATGGATGGTGAAACAGCCCCTAAATATGATAACATACCAACAGCAGCGGCAGTGCCACACCTACCGGGTCCAATTATGTTTTCAAACCATTCAGGAACCTATTGAAACGCAAAATGTCATCAAAATCGGTCCAGCCGTTAGGAGGTGTTAAGTGACAAACACACGTACAGAAGAATTATATATTATATTACGATATGTTAAGGTCAACGGAAAGTACGGTTTGTATTGACCCTACACATTTTGATTTATTTGAGTTTGAGTTGAGTGTCGAAATATACGATTTTTGCGGCATAAACGGCCGTATCTTTTTTAAGTTAACATAGAAATCTGATTGTTTCAAAGCTTCAAGGGATATAGTTCTGTATATGGTTTTAATTTCAACTCGATACATCCACCCGTTCCCGAGATAAAGGGTCTTGACAGACCGACGAACGGAAACCATGAACATTTTTTATGGGAATATGTTTTTTCTTTTAATTTATTTTTTCGTAAATTTTCCGATGTTTTTAATACTTATTATCCTATTCCTGACGAAGACAAACACAAAAACACAAAAATCATAAAAATTTGTCCAGCCATTCTTGAGTTATAAATGTAACTAACGTTACACGAGTTTGTTTTATATCTATTCAGGGTGCTCACGAGGAATCCAAATAACTTTGCCAGCGTGTTCCTGAAAAATTATGTGTATGAAAACATTTAAAAAAATAGTCGTATTTGGACCTAGAGTCATATAATATTTTTTACTCCTTACGAACTCAGGAACACGCTGGCAAAATTATTTGGATTCCTCGTGAGTACCGTGTATATACTAAATACTAATATTATAAAGAGGAAAGATTTGATTGTTTAGTTTGTTTGCATTGAATAGGCTCCGAAAATACTGGACCAGACTGGACTGTCCAAAGAAGGGTTATTTTAAATATAGTACCCGAGCGGAGCCGGGGCGGAGCGCTAGTATATAGATAAAATTGTGTTATGTATGTCGCATAAGCTTAGTCTGTCTTTAATATGCCATAAATGGTACTTTGTCATTTAAGTCAGTTAAAAAGCTCTACCACAGTGTCAGAATATCGAGCGCCCGCTACATAAAGTTGAGTGAAGATATTCCCCGTCCGAATAATGACGTTACACTACTATCTCATTTGTGTAGGCCGTTATTGGAAACATGAACACTTTACAATACCGACCGCAATCGGTTAATGTGGCGTGATTTTAGTCTCGTATAGGATATTACACAATAATTATAGAAGTTACAGGTTACATTTTATTATAGCGACAAAGGCTGAATTTAGTTTGAAACAATAAATGCGACTTCCAATTAGGACTAGATAGTCGTACCCACACATTTCTGATACATTCGGACCCGTACTGAGGTATAAAAATAAATTCAGCTTGTTTTTAAAATTTCCTATGTAGTTATTAATAATGTCATACATATTTATTGACTTGTGGCCAGAATGGTCACTCTTCCTCATAAAATTGCATGAATGAATCTTAGACGTGAATCACGTCACATGTTTTTAATTCCGAAGCGCCGAGCGATGTTGCTTGGGTTTGGTGACTAGGTACCTGTTGTTTGAACATTTAACTATTAAGATGAGAAATCAACCGCTCCAACTTGTTAAGGGTTTTGTAGTAATAAACAACGAGCCAACACAATCATTAGTATTGTTACGCTTTAATTCTTGGTTTAAAGAAGTTTACATTAAAGACATCCGTATTTTTATATTAGAAAAAAATATTTTTTATTTTTTTGTCATGTAACTACTATCAAATATGCAAACTCTACTTTCCCAGGTCAACTCTACCTTGGTCAACTATCACAATAGGTACAATCGTTAGCTACAATTCATCTTACGGAATATTTATTAAAACAAATACTCTAGCTAGATAGAATTGACTTTGGAAGGTAGTGTTGCCAATTCTGACGGTATACTCGTAAACCCATTACCCATAAAAGTAAGATTACAAGGTATTTTAGACTGGACTGGACTGGACACGCTACCCGTAAAATATGATTGAAGTGATGTGATTCATGGTAGAGTCGAGCGCAAGAGGTCACGTGATTTTCGCCAATGTGATACCGATGCACAAACACCTAAATAAATCTAAATCTATTAAATCTGTCACTAAGATTAGGGCAACTCCCGAAGTGCCCAATAGAAACTGAAGAGAAAATACGACAGTAGAACTTCTTCTACTGAAGAATGAGGCAAGAAACTCACTTTTCAACTTTTCAACGGAGGTTTTTCCGACCTGGTAGGTAGTAGAATTTATTGACATTGTAAGCGCTTCTTGTCTAAATTAAATAAAGATATTTTGACTTAGACTTGGAAGGACCGAAAAGGCATCGACCACAGTGGTAGGCCAACTTTAATGACCACGACCACTCTGGTCAGTGTCCGACTAAGAAGAGAGAAATAACGACTGACCTCAATGGATTGCACTGATATGCATGTAGCAGTAAGTATAAAGCTAGCTCCACACTGTAGAGTAGTGTGAAACTAGGGTCAAATACTGACCTTCATCGAGTGCGGGCGACGGGGCGGGTGGCGAGACGGACGGCACGGGGCTGTACAGCGTGTTGTAGGGCGGCGGAGGCTCGGGCGCGCTCGGGGCGCTGGCGCTGCCGCTGTTGCCGCATGGGGACTGCACCGACGTCCGCGTCACTGCCAACCAAACATTCAATCAGTATACGTTTCTATTACAGATATAGGGTTGTTATACGTTACTAACTGTAACCTGAATTCCACACACAATAAATGATTATGATTATGTCTAACAGGCTTTCACAGTTATCACGTACAGGTATCCCCTTTTCTTAAAGTCAGTCAGAAAAGGACGCAGCGACAAAGAGAATCGTACTGAAAGTACCAGCCGTCTTGAATTAACTTAAGTACCTATAGAATAAGTATTCCATTCATACTGCTTTGTATCACAATAAGGGGCTGTTTCACCATCCATTGATTAGCGTTAACCGACGGTTAAATGTGATGCCGTCTCCGTCTATTCGAACAAAACAAATAGAGATGGTATCACACCTAACCGCCAGTTAACACTAATCAATGGATGGTGAAACAGCCCCTACTGTTACGTTACGCATAAACGCATTGAAGTGTAACAGATAAAATCCCAAAGCAAATTTCCCTGCTTAATCAGTTTTTTTGGAATGTCAAATGAAATGAGATTTATCTTAAAACACTATTCCACGCAGTACGGATTAAACTAGTGAGTAATAGTAGATTGTTGCACCAACCAGTGAGTTATTTATTACTGCACCGAGTGCCGATTTGAAGCCCAAGCGTCAGCGTGCGAGGTGCATAATCTGCTTTTCTTTCAACTATTACAGAAATAGTAGACGAAAAAAAACTCATGCTAAACAATTAATAGGAAAGAAATGTCACTCGATGATTCAATTTTTATAAGTTTACATTCGCACTCTCAAAAAATGTCCACCGAAAATTCGCAAGGTTCCCGCCAATTTGTTTTTTTTTAATTTCTTACTTTTTTGGCAGAGTTAGTTTATACAAGCAGAGCAATAATACTTGTGTTACCTCTTTGGTCGTGCATTTTTATCCATCATGTTTTTTTAAATATCGGCTACTTACTATTTTTGGTAGGATTGGTAAACAATTTTTTTTGGAATCTTTTGCTTTTTTTTGTGCTGGTCTTATTTTTTATTTTTTTTTTTGACTGGATGGCAAACGAGCAAATGGGTCTTCTGATGGGTCTGTTTTCTGTGCATCTATATTTCAGTTTGTATTTTCAATTTAATGACATGTAACTTATTAACAAATATAAAATACTTACCTACGTAATTTTTTATTTAATTTCACTTCGAACATTTATTTAAGTATATGCTTCTAATCTTGCAAGTTCATTTTGATCCTCTTCTACTCGTAGTTGTCGATTGACTAGAAATTTGGTAATTACATAATGTAAGTTGGATGACAGTGCCAGTGCATAGTCAATATAAAGTACAGTCAGCAAAGCTTGTATCGTATTTATTATATTCTCCGAAATTAAACTAAGAACGGACAAGATGAAGTGATCTACTTTAATTTCATAGTAGATTGTTCAACGAGGGACTAAAACAAGGCATAATGACACGAGATGTTTTGCCACCCGAGCAGAGCGAGGGTGGTTATAGTTCGAGTGTCATTATGATTATTTTAGTCTCTACTTTTCACTTTGAATGCGAGGAAAAGTTGTCATTTAGAGGTTATTTCCACGCCCTTAAATTGTCTAAGTATACATAATCAATGAAAATGGCGATAATCCTCTATTTTTATCTATTAAACGCTGTGATTGGCTGTTCAGGGGTTCCCAGAGTAAATTAAAAAAAATACTTTAATCCCTAGAGATTAATATAAATAGGAGCTTAGTTTCGATATGCAGAGACTAATAGTATATTTTTATCGTTTATGATTTACGCTCTACAACAATTTCAAAGTTTTCGCGGTAAGTATTTTTTCCTACCAGACACAGATAACAAAATCGCATCGGTGAAATGGTCCATACACAAACTGGAATAAATAGAATGGTGCCACCTTCTCCTTCTATGCGGTAAAAGCATAAAACTAAGACCATGTAGACTATACTCCATTTAATTTAAGATTTGAATTAACTGTCAATTTGTAACACATGTTTCTCGGTATTTCGAACACAAATGGACTAAAAATACCTACAGGTACATTTATTAGCGGTATTCACTATGTTTTTATTACAGAAGTTAACACAATTTTAAATAGTTTCGTTGTTTCATTTAAAAACGTCTGCAAATTTTACCGTTAACTTTCAAATGTTAAAATAAATGGAGTATAAGAATGTAACATTTTCGTAATGAAAATGGTCCACACACAATCTTATTTTATGCAAAAAACGAAGCCAGTACTGGCTGTTTGAGTCCAGTGAGATCTAAGTCACTCGAAGTAAATAAAAAAAAATACTTTTACTCCCTAGGGACTAAAAAAGTACTTACTTTACTCCCACCTTGTAAGGCTATATTGACCTACTTTTAGAGCATGAGAAGTGAAAAGGTTCTTTATTGGAGTAAATTCAAACGATTATCTTGGCATAGCGAATTTTTCTTATTAATTACTCGCAACACTCTTCATAACAAGCATAGAATTCGTATTATACCAGTTAAACAATTCTGTCTTTGTGATACAAGATCGCTACAGCTCAGATATCGTCAGCCGACAAAACACTGATTCTTTTAACCCAGCGCAAGCTGGTTCTATTTTCCTTGATAAATAAATATTTAATACCAGAATAATTACAACCTATTCTATACCACTTGGAAGAGGCCACTAGAAGGCGTCACGTTGCCACTGGTGGCAAAGCCGAGCCACTAGACGTAACCACCAGCTGGATGCGGTCACCATGGTCCAGTCGCGACCACCATTGGCTAGACCAGACATTTCCAGATACAGCCGGCGACTGTGGTCAGGTGAGCGCGGGTGACTCAAAGCATTAACAGTAAACAATACTCACAAGCTAGTATTCTGAAGGTTTGCGTGTTGCGGAGCGCATACACGACGATGGCGATGGCGGCGATCAAGAGCAGCGTCACGCAGACGGTGATGACCACCCACACCCAACCCGGCGACATCTCCCCCGCCGAACACTTCTCAAGTAGGTTTCCATCCCCGCTCTCCACCAACCTACGATACAAATACATAACGATGATTAGTATTTAGTATTTATTTATTTGGCAAAAAACATAAAATACATAAGGCCTTATTCTAATAAGTCTTACAATATTATCACCCTGGTAGGGTATAGCCACATTTATAATAATGTTATCTATTTCTATTAAACAACAAAAGGTAAGATATCCTACGTACTTGCATTAAAGCTTAAAAACTACGGTTACATTATACTATAAATTAAATTAAACTGTTATAAACTATTATGGCACAATAATGTGTTTACAAAAATGCTTATATATATATATAATTTAAGTTTAATGATATTTTCATTCATCCATAAATTCCTTAATAGAATAATAACATTTTTCTAATAGATCTTTTTTTAATACGACTAATCTGAAATAGACTTAAACGCAAATTAAGAAACACGAAATAAAGTGCCATTAAGTACTTATAGTAACAGAGTGCAAACACAATACAATAAAATTGTTCTGTATTGAACCCTACACATTAGTACAATAACCACCAAACATGTCACTAAACATGTTTGTCATTGTATCACTGTAGTTTAAATCCTGTATTGATTTAAAAATTTGAAGTTTACTTTTTAGTTATCTATGTTTCGCCATAAGTCAAATCATAATAATATATATATAGTGAAGCCATAATAATTGATACTAGGTATATTTAAACTGTCTTATCAGTTGACCCAAATTATCTGGACGTGGTAGATACGTAGATACTTAACTGACCTAGTAGGTAAGCATGAACATACGTGTACCAACCTACTAAAGACAGTTCACCTACAATGTGTTAGCTCGTTTAGTCACTTCTTTGCTTTTTGGTTTCTGATACCAAGGTCTCTTCCCCCATTAATTAAAATTAATAGATTTAAGCGTTTGTGGAGGCCCATATCAATGAATCACAACATTTTTACTATTCCCCTTCACTACAAAATACGACTAGTCTTTTGTAGAGGAGAACCAAGGCAAAAATATTATCCTGGTTTTAAGATTATAAATAGCATTCTTACCCTTCATAGCATGAGCCGCAGACGGTAACTGTGGTGATGCAGGAGATGGGTGTAGAAGGAGGATTGCGGCTAAAGTCTTCGCAGAGCAGGCACTGCGCGCAGTGGAGTGACTCTTTGTCGCAATAGCCCTCGCCGCACTGGTAGTCTTCCTGGCAAGCCAGCGGCTGGCTCACCCCCGCAGCCAAGCCTACCGCGAGCACTAGTAGTGCCCTGAAATAACATTACTAAGTTAGTTGCCATTATTACTAATTTATCTCAGTTTTATTCTAGTCTGAAAGATTTGTGTCCACGCGAGGGGGAAAAACTCGTCACAAAATTTTTGCGTGCGCCATAACGAGCACGAACAGAGCTTCAAGTGGTTATTTAACAAAACCATAATAACTGTTGCTCCGTAGGCTTACTGTCAGAAATAGACAGTAAATTATTGTTTGTTTATAAATATCATAATTTGATGACTTCTAAATAAACTTGATAATTTCTACGTTGCAATCATAAGGACCAATAAATAATAGTATAAGTATAAGTAAAATACAATGGTTCTAAGTGGCATAAATATTGGTTAAAGTACAGCTGCAAATTAGGCTTCTATGTTTTTTTTATCATGATTACGTAGGTACTATAGCAGCAAACTTTTCTTTTTTAGGGTTCCGTAGTCGTATCTAAATTCACCACCTGCTAAATATTGTTCCTTGCGTACTTCTCCATCCATTACATTGTAAAGGGTGCCTGGAAGAGATCGCTCTGAAGCGATAAGGCCGCCTATTGCTTACCTCAAAAAGTCTTTGTGTATATACCTGTTTTCTGTACATACTGCTTGCTGTGTTAGTGTTCAATTAAGAGTTATTGTATTGTAGTCAACTAGGCACCCTTAAACCCTTATAGTTTCGCCATGTCTGTCCGTCTGTCCGTCCGTCCGTCTCCGTCCGTCTGTCTGTCTGTCTGTCTGTCTGTCTCTGTCTGTCTGTCTGTTAGTACTAGTCTGTCTGTCTGTAGTACTAGATAATGTAATTTGACATGAATATAAGTACATATCCGTCACGCCGACAGTGGTAAAATATTTTGTTTTTTTTGGGTACCTTACATTGCTTGAGAATTATTAATAGTTTAAAAGTAAATAGCACCCTAGGGTATAAAATATATCTAAGCTTGGAAGATTCTGTTACACAATACGAAATCCTTAGAAAATGATACTTGATTTTTCGTAATGGCTATGGAACGGAACCCTATCTTGGGCGTGTCCGACACGCTCTTGGCCGGTTTTTTTTTCTTTTCTTCATAGCACAGGTAGGTAGGTACCTACTAATTACCTATCTCCTAAACTCAGTAAGAACTTAACAAACATCTTCTACATTCAAAAGTTAATGAACCAATCCCTACTATATATAATTTTTAGTCTGTTACGCTTTCACGTCGAAAGTCGAAACCACTGAACCGATTTTGGTGAAATTGGTATATACGTAGTTTGAACCCCAAGGATCAACATAGGATACCTTTTATTCCGGTAGAGGTCGCCACCGCGCGATAACCTAGATCCGCGTAGACGAAGTCGCGGGCATAAGCTAGTTTTATTATAATTATTTATAATGGACATCGTAAAAGCAGCCAAAACTGTAAACGCTGTAGGTAATTAACACAAACAATGTTCAAAACTTGCATTGCCACCTAACAATAAGAAGGACCATACCAACAAAACATGAGTCATCCTTCTTCACTAGAAAGATCCGTAACAACATCGAACTGATCATAAACTTTCTACCTGTTCGAATAAAGTTCAATATGATCTGAGTGCTCATTCACAAATGCCATAAAACTTTTGTTTTTTTTTTATCAAACCAGTGTCCGATGCTTTCGCGTAAACAGGATGTTATTAAAGAAATAGGTACCTATATGGAGTATATAGAGATAAAATGCGTTTGCAAGAAAAGCGCTTACTTAGTAGGTATCTATAACTGTAAATTTCGGATGAGTAACGTGTAGCTTGGGTAAAATATGTAAGGAATCAGTACAAAGAGACTACAGACGACCTTCACAGCTCATTTTACGTAGGTGTATCGTACCATACCTACGTTCAACTGGTCAATGTTAAACAAAACAGCCTAATGTAAGTCGAACTCGCACACCGGGGGTTTCGTTCTGTACCGTACCTACCTACTCGTATTAAAATGCAACTCAAGTTCATGATCTACTTATGAAAGCAAATACCAAAACCGGCCAAGAGCGTGTCGGACACGCCCAAGATAGGGTTCCGTCCATAGCCATTACGAAAAAAATAATATTATGTGCGTTTTAACACAATTAAAACACTTACTATAGTCTTAAAATTTATTACCAGAAAAAGAGCGTATCTTCACGGCACTTACGTCCTTTTGTTGAGAAGCGCAGTTTTTCGGAAATAACTCAAGAACGGTATATAAGTATTCGATCATTTTGAAACCAATTTTCGTAAGTATATATAAAGCGTTACCTTTCCATATTTTTTGGTCAAACGATTTATTACAAGATAGAGGAGGGGGAGACACAAATTTTGCTACTTTGTGAGCGATTATTTCCGGAAATCTTCACTAACTATTCGGTCTGGTAGTTGCAATTGAAATTTTCGGGATTTTACAAGATTCCCCTGGAAATTTACAAAATTTATATCGTGGTCTTCATTGAGGTTGTGTTGTGAATAACTGTACAAAATTCCAAGTCTCTAAACCCAGTGCTGAAATTTCAATTTTTTTTCCCTATTCAAATTCAAATAATTTATTCAGTAAATAGGCCGCAATGGGCACTTTTACACGTCATTTTTCAAACTACCAGCGCTTTCAGAAAGACCATCATTGCCAAGAAGAATGCGCCGCAAGAAAGTTGGCAGAAAGTCATTTTTCAAAATAAAATAATTACAAATAAAATACTTAAAAACTACAGTATACAATTAAAGAAAAAAATGACTGACTGAAAATGAAATATACAATGGAAAAAAAATGACTTTCTGCCAAGTTTCTTGCGGCGCATTCTCTTGGCAATGATGGTCTTTCCGAAAGCGCTGGTAGTTTAAAAAATGACGTGTAAAAGTGCCCATTGCGGCCTATTTACTGAATAAATGATTTAAATTTGAATTTTGAATTTGAATTTGGATAGGGAAAAATTTTGAAACTTCAGCACTGGTTTAGAGTCTTGAATTTTGTACAGGGATTCACAATACAACCTCAATGAAGACCACGATATAAATTTTGAAATTTTGGATTTTGTAAAATCCCGAAAATATCAATTGCAGCTACCACACCGAATAGTTTACGCGTGCGAAGCCGCGGGTAAAAGCTAGTTAATATAATATAATTACAATAGTAAATTAAGGTAGTCGTAGTACCTAACCCTAAATTATATTGTTACTTTGCATGATACCCAGAAAGTCTCGAATCATAAAAGAAAGACCAATGTTTATGGGACACTGGTCGTTCGACAAGCTCAACAGAAACTTATTTACGATAAAGTCAAAACATAATAAGTCGCAGCAATACAGTATGGGTACAATGGCACAAAGATCTCGTTACACATGATACGTGGAGGCAATTAAACTAAACTTGCTGTGTGAGGCCGCCGACGCGCCGCTCGGGCGGCACGTGCGCTGTCTACGAGTACCTAGGTACCTACCTATTTGCACGGTTTAAGGCAACACAAAGAGCGGTAGTGCATTTAAGATAAAAATAAACAAAAAGCAGAAATAATACTACATATTACAACTAAATTAAAATCTATAAGTATTAAAAACTAAAAACCGGCCTAAGAGCGCGTTGGACACGCCCAAAATAGGGTTTCGTAGCCATTACGAAAAAATAAGTATATTTTCTAGGATTTCGTATTTTATACGGAATCTTCCAAGTTTAGGTATATTTTTATACCTTAGGCTGCTATTTACTCTTAAAGTATTACTAATAATTCTCAAGCAAACTTAGCCGTTATAGTTTTCCTTGAAAGTTTGATACTTATACTACCATCCAGAATTTTTTCAAATTTTTCCACCCTCCGGTTTAGATTTTAGAGGGGGGGGGAGGGACCCTCGATTTTAATGAAAATTTGCACTTTAACGTTGAATATTTCGCAAACAAATCACTGAATCAAAAAAATCGGCCATTACCCCCTAATAGTTTAAAAGACCTATCCAATAATATCCCACACCATAAGGTTGGCTGAGAAAAAAAATCACCCCCACTTTACGCCTATGGGAGGTACCCTAAAAATTTTTTTTAATAATTTTTGATTGTTTCATTTTGTCGCATATTACTATATATTCGTGCTAAATTAACAGCTTTCTAGCATTGATAGTCCCTGAGCAAAGCGCGGACGGGCAGACGGACAGACAGACAGACAGACAGACAGATATGGCGAAACTATAGGCCCCTGCGGCATTGTGCAGCATTTCCTCGATGAATCGCTAGGCTAATTTATTTATTAGTGTTATTGATTTCCTTTAACTTTAGAGGAACATTCATTTGTATTATAGCTTCCACTATTTTTTAACCGACTTCAAAAAAGGACGAGGTTCTATGTTCCAATGTTTGTATTTGGAATTTTAAACTCACTTTTAGTCAGCTTGCTCCTCTCATCGTCTCATCCACTCAAGGGATAAGTTCGCCTTTTTGCAGTCAAGTGCAAAAATAAGTATCTATTCGAACCACTCAAAAATATGTTACTACGGCCTTATTGCGTCGGAATAAGAGTCTGTGGTACTTATTTTTTAAACTTTGAATAAGTTCATATTTTTACACTTGACTGTACATATCTCAAATTAAATAATATTGGAACAAATAAAATAACTCACGTCTTCAATCGAGTTTAGCTCACAAATATATTATATCTCGAACTTTTTTAATTGTAGGTATTTATTTATTTCCTAATAAAGATTTTATATTTATATTTACATAGTTAGGTACATTCGACAAGTAAATTGAAGTTAATTTCTCCAAGACACTGGTAGCAACTCTGTTTAAATGATAATTAAGAATGAAGATAATTAATTATGCACAATAAAGCAGTGTAAAAGGTTCAAGTTAATATTTTTTTAAGTTTTTAAGTATTTTTATTTATACCTACATTTTATATTTAGCGAATGAGGGTTAAAAAAGCAGTTTTTTTTAATTTCTCTCTTATGTATATTTTGGATGTGGTAAAAAGTGATTTTATTTGGCCAAAAAGATAATTTTACCACATAGATAGTGTCTGAGTCGTCTGTCGAAGCTAACGGAAATCAAGAGAAACACGGTGTATAAGCAAACAGTATGTACAAATAATTGATCTCTGAGGTTGCGTTGCTAATGTTTGCTATGTATCTATTTATGACGCATCGCGCGATAATGGTGCGATCTTCAATACCGTTTCCCTTATCAGTCAATTAATTGTACCTAAGTGCATATGTGTGTGTGTGTACCTAATGAAATCATGATCCGTAGCACAATTTCGCAATGGAAATTAGTAGCTACATAGATAAGATAATACCTACCTACCTACCTAACATGTGTAGGTAAACATAATTGTCCTAGAGGTCCAGATTAAGTATAAGTTTAGTTGAAAAACTTTAGTTGAAAAGTTGAAAAACTAAATTATAGGTAGGTACCTAGGAATACATACCACCGCGGATGGAGTTTCTCACTACACTTTTAAATCAATACCTGCCACGGAAGGTATCTAAGTAATTAAATATATAAAACAGAGAAAAATTCAGGATTACTACTAACACAGATGTTTTGTCTATAACTAGTAATTAAGCACTTAACTTTATCAATCAAGCATACCTCAAACCTTCTCTGACCTAACCAAACCAATGCCACAATTTATGGATGCGTTGATGGAAAACCTTATCTTGATTCGACTATCTATTTAATTACATATATCAGATATATCCCAGCTTTAGATACTAAACCTACATTTAACTCGCCTTTCCGTGCGTTATACAAATGGACAAATAGTTATTGAAAGTAAAGACGTGAGTAATGCCTTATTTAAAGTTCGGGAGAGAAGACAAGAGAAAAAGGACACCTAGGTTTAGAGGTGGCGTGCTAGAGAGAGAGACTGGAAGCTCGTCTCGGGAGGAAAGAGCGCCTCCAACGAGTCGTCGTTCTGCTTATTCACTGCACTATTTTAATTCTGAATCCACACGTGTCCTTAGGCAGGATCCCTCGCCCGTCGATGATGCAATCACTGCTAATGTTAGTGAAAACTAAATCCATACACAAACGCTTGTTGTTGGGATTAGAGCTTTATGGAGGATGTGATTTAATTTAAACTTTCCTTCCAATGAAAATAGAAAATAACGCTTTGCGTGCTATGCTGATCTGCCAGAAATTAAAACACCAAACGTACATACAATAGATAGGTATTACGTATGTACATCGTACATTTGAAATTTATCACGAGCCGTACGGTGAAGGAAAGCATCGTGAGGAAACCGGCACACACCTGCGAAGCAATTTAATGGTGTTTGTGAAGTTTCCAATCCGCACACGGGCCCGTGCGTGTACTACTACGGTCTACTACTAAGCCCTCTCATTCTGAGAGGAGGAATGTCCCAAGCAGTGGGACGTATAAGTATGGGCTGGCATGATGATGACACAACTACCTACTGACAGATAAGTATAAGATAAAGTCTATTTAAATCATCATGTACAGTCGAGTTCATAAACTTGTGAGCAAAAATTTGATCATAAATATCTGAACATGCTTCTACGCCGTTAACAATAGACATAGTCGTGTTGATAAAATTTTATAAAAATTTTAACCGACTTCGAAAAAGGAGGTTATCAATTTGGTTGTTATCAATTTGTTTGTTACCTCAGAACTCCGTCATTTATGAACCGATTTGAATTTTTTTTTGCGGTCGTCTAGGAATGTCTTAAATTAGGTCCCATAAGCACCAAATCAGGATCTGATGATTGGATCTTAAGGAAATCGAGGGATCTCTTCAAATGTTGTAGGGACACCTATATAGTAAATCGGATATACGAGTATATAGGTAGTAGTAACTCGTGCATTTGCTCTTGAAAATCATCATTTGGTGAAGTGTAACTGATGATGAAGACCACAGTTGACCATCGGAGTTACTACTCAAACAACACGTATTTCAAGGAGCAATTTATGCTCCTTCCTCGTAATGCATATAGTAAAACGGGTGGTGAAGCACCAGGACTCCTCAATAATAAACGTCTCTGCATCGGAAAAAAGGTGACTAGCAGTTGATATTAAACTATTGTATCTTTCACGCCGACAGAGGTAAAATAAAAAAATAAAAAAAATTGGGTACCTCCCATAGACATAAAGTGGGGTTGATTTTTAGGGCTCCGTAGTCAACTAGGAACCCTTACAGTTTCGCCATATCTGTCCGTCTGTCTGTCTGTCCTTGGCTATGCTCAGAGACCGCTAGTACTAGACTGTAAAAACTGTAATTTGGCATGAATATACATATCAGGCACGCCGAAAGTGGTAAAATAAAAAACAATAAAAAAAAATTTGCAGGTGGGTGTAGTTAATGTACCTACTTGTTATGCACGCTCAAATAATGCACGGCCTGATAATCCGTGCTTATGTACACGGATTCTCACGCTGGCATTATTACTCCGTACCTCAGTTTTTAATACATCAGTGCCGTACCTTGTACTATTACTTATTCTGTGCCCGTACCGAACTAGCACGAGTGTAGTACGACTTGTTAATGCACGCTCAAATAGTGCACGGGCTGATAATCCGTGCTTATAATATTGTTCGACCTATTTTTGGGAAAATACCGATCCTTTTTTTCGTGTACACCAAATATTAATAAATTTAGTAGAAAATAACTTAATTTGGTCCTGGCGGTCACAATGGACCAAACACAACTACACAACCTAACACAAATCTATGGTGATTCGAATCGATTGGATTCAGGTTATCACGTCGTACATTATCACTACACTACGTACATTACATTACAGCGCGCGTGAATCCAGTGATACACCCACCAAGGAGCTACAATATTTTTTTCACTTCTCATGCTCGTAAAGTTGGTATTTATGCTGGATCTAGGCGACGTAAAGTTCATTTTTATGCTCTAGTGCATAAAGTAAAAGGTAATCAGTTGTCAACAGCCACAAACAAAAAGTTTCCATACTTATAATTATTTAATAATTTTGTTTCATGTGAAACTAAAAATCAATGAAATAAATAAATAAAACCAAAAATTTATAATTATATATAGCAATGCGAGAAAAATAAAAGGTGCCTAGTAAGTTCACAATTGTTTCCACTGTTGCTATTTAATTTCCTCTCAATCGAAGTGAAAAGCAGAATGTAAAACTCGAGCATTAAACCCATTTTCCCCTCGACGTGTCAATCCACCCTCGCCGTACTGGCTCGGGTGGCTATATGAACACCTCGGGTTAAATGGCTCGTTTTATGCTCTTGTTGTACAATCTACTATTTTTAAATTATAGCTATGGGAGATCATGTCATGGAGATCTTTACACAAAATACCTACACATTAAGTATAAGTATAGCTTTTCTACAACCGCTAAACAAAACATTATAATAAGTAGTACAAAGGCATATAAGTAGCGGAACCCTAAAATTATGCTCTTCTTTTTATTTTTCCACCTATGTGATTTATTAACAGAAAAGCACAGAGTTATAACGCATATACAAAATTTAAAAAATTATGCTTTTCTTTTAAGGTACGAAATCCTAATAAGTACCTAACAAGATCTTATCCACGAGAAAATGAAAATACTGAAAACTCTTTACTAAAACCTACGAGGAAATAGGTTTTTGTGAAAAAGGACCTATCCCTTTTTGCTGATAATGATAAATGTCTTTCTTATTTATGATCAGGAAGAGAAAAAGAGCTAAATTCTACCTACCTACATACGACTTATAGTTAGATAGTTTACTTTTCTTTGCAATAGCGCGAATGCACGAAAACTTATTGAGCTCTTCGTCTGAAACAGAATTATTTTGTAGCCTAGCAACAGTTGTTAGTATTGTCATCACGGTGTCGCTGTGTCGAAAGTCTAAAGTATTGAAACAAATCTTACCTTATCATTGTGAATCATTTAACTTATTAAAATTATTCTGAATAAATAACACGTCACTTGCACTTCTAAGTATCACAACCATAGAGAACTTGTGTACTGTACATTCGTAAATAACAATAGCTAATGCGGTAATAACTGTGAAGATTCTAAGCATAGAATCGCAACTGTTCAGTCCACCTGTCATAGCCATTGATAAATAAACAAAGCAGGAATGGACTGGCACGCCGATTCGATCATGTCCTGACACGTCATTAAGGCCATCCCGCAAACCTGCCCAAGTGCCCTTCTTTCTGTTGTTTTGAGGGAACAAAAACATTGTTTTTTTTTTACAAGTCTATTCAGCCAGGTACTTACATCGAACCATTTAGGCACTCGACTTGAGCAAGCGTGGTCTTTGTTCATAAATAAACTTTCGCATTTATAAATCCTACTAATATTAAATGCGAAAGTTTATGAGTAACGTACGTGTGTGTGTTACCTACTCCTTCACACTAAAATCGCTGTACTGATTTGGATGAAATTTGGAAGGAAGACAGTTATATCTAAAATAACACATAAGTAGACTACTATTTAATTCCGATGTTCTCACGGGATCGATCGGGATAAAATCTCAACCGCTGGCTTTAGTCATGAAATTTGACACTGTTGTTTATAATGCAACGTTAATAAAGACCACGATGTAATTTTTGGAAAATCCACGGGAATTTTCGTTTGTTATTCTTTCGACTGGACCACGGCTGGAAGGATTTGGATGAAATTTGATAAGAATGTAGTAGCTGGACATCTCTGGTATAGGTAATACCAGGCCCCCTTCCCCACTGGGCCCCGCGATGCATTGGGATTGGGGCTCCCTAGTCCCTACTCCACTATCAAACAATAACCGATAGCTATTCCACTCTCGCCTGAATATAGGCTAACCGAATGCAGCGTGTTGTGCCCAGGGCCTCTAATAGGGGATAGACGGCCCTTGGCTAACTTTTTGTCCCGATATTCTCACGGGATCGGAATAAAATCTCGAAATCTCATCAGTTGGGTGAATCATGAATAAATAACTATTCGTCAGTCCGACATCCGCAAATAAACTCTACGTATGATAATGTCCCTGACATTGTTTGGGACGATAAACGCTCAATCCGGTTTCCAAGTCTCCCGCGATTCGCGCCTAGGCAGCTAGGACGAGGCGGTCACAGTTATGGCTACGTACGCACTATGATGCTAACCGCTCGGTTTTAGCGTGCCGTCTCTTTCTCAAGCGATATTTTGAAGAGGGACAATGCCTAGAA
>NC_133473.1:9259692-9308876 GCF_025370935.1 Choristoneura fumiferana
GCCAGATGGTCGAGAAACGACCATATCAAATAAAAATATTGCTCCCTTACCCTCATTAGAAAACAGTGATGATGAAAATGAACCTGAACTATATTATTCAATGGACGAGGAAGAGGTACATCCCGGCAATAATAGTGATGAGGCAGTGCGCCAGCACTACGCCGCTCCACCCAGGCACGTCGAGCCCCTGCCTACCTGCAGGACTACTCAAGGGATTCGTCTATTCCAGAAGGGGGGGGGGGGTTGAATGACATAATGTCGCAATACTGTCGCAAAGTATTATCAATTGTGTACCTCACAAATTTAAGCCGATTAAAGCCTTTAATTCCAAGGTTGTATCTTTAACTATGTCAAATAGTCATCGATAGTTTTGATTTCAGTTAAACGTATAATTTATTGTGACACTTTTTTAACTATTACGAAAAATTCATCAATTTTCATATAACGTTGTCAAAGTTAGAACTTGAAATATGTTCGTTTTTGATCAATTTCGATGAAATTACAATTGATTATTTTATTAAGATCTGTGTTATTTTTTCTCATTGCGTAAATGATACACAACAATGAATAAATTAAACACATTTTGTTTATACAGTCGCCATGAAATATTTCGGAGCGGCCAATGTGGTACAAAATATCGGAACATGTACTCTATTCTCAAGGCATTAGAGTTCATGTCCCCATATTTTGATCACCTTAGCTGTTCCTAAAATTCCTAAATATCTGATGGCGACTGTACCTAGTATGTGTACCTAATAAGGTACTTGTTTACAATATTTTTGAATATACGAAGTCTCACGGACTACAGGAAATACAGGTGTCACAAAAATATCACGTAACCACTATACAAAATATTACAGCGCATTTTTATGTTTACTTAAACAATAAGAAAACCTGTACTTCTTCTATCTATATATATAAAAGAAGAAACTGACTGACTGACTGACTGACTGACTGACTGACTGACTGACTTATAGATCAACGCACAGCCCAAACCGCTGGGGCTAGAAACTTGAAATTTGGAATATATATTCCTTAATAGATGTAGACGCGCACTAAGAAAGGATTTTTCGAAATTCCCACGGGATAGGGAAATATCTAAATTTTTTTCGCTTCTCTGTTTGTAGTCGAATCTCCGAAACTATTGAGCCGATTTTAAAAATTCTTTCACCGTTAGTAAGCTACACTATCCTTGATTGACATAGGTTACTTTTTATCCGGGATAATGCAAAATTCCCGCGGGATAGAAATAAATTAATTCAATTTCGGAGCTAATTTAAAAAATTCTTACATATTATGTGATATGACTATCTCCAAATAACAAAGGCTACTTTTTCTTCGGGAAATTACAAAATTCCCATGGGATAGAAAAAACTGAATGCAACTTCGGGGATGATTTTAAAAATTCTTTCACCAATAGAAAGCTACACTATTTCTCATTAGTATAGACTACTCTTCTTCGGGAAAATGCAAAATTCCCGCGGGATAGAAATAAGTGAATTCAACTTCGGGTCTGATTTTAAACGTTCTTTCACCAAAAGTAAGCTACAGTATTCCTGATTGACATAGGATACGTTTTTCCGGGAAAATCAAAAATTCCCGCGTGATAGAAGTAAGTAAATTCAACTTTGGCTTTTAAAAAAATCTTTCATATGATATAATTGACTATCCTCGATTGACATAGACCACTTTTTTTTCGGAAAATCCAAAATTCCCATGGGATAGAAAAAACTGAATTCAACTTCAGAACTGATTTTAAAAATTCTTCCACTAATATAAAGTTGCACTATTGCTGATTGGTATAATAGATTACTCTTCTTTGGAAAAATGCAAAATTCCCGCAGGATAGGTAGAAGTAAGTAAGACAATCCGCGTCAACATTGATCTCGAGGCCATACGGGTTTGGGCGGCTGATTTTGGCCTAAAAGTGAATGCCAAGAAGTCGCAAGCGATTGTTGTCGGTAGCCCACACTTCATTTCGAGGCTGTCTGACATGGTGTTGCCCGAATTAATTTTTGATGGAACGTTAATTCCTTTCTCAACCACGGTCAAAAACTTGGGCATCATCATGGATCAGACGCTTTCCTGGTCGGCTCATGTCTCTGAAGTCAGCCGCAAGCTTTTTGCCTCAGTCCATTCACTTAGACGCTTGCAAAATTTCCTTCCTTTGCACACCAAGATTACACTGGCACAATCTCTCCTTCTCCCTCTCCTCGACTACGGCGACATTGCCTATCTAGATCTCTCTGAGCAGCTACTTGACAAGCTTGAGCGACTTCAGAATGTGTGCATACGCTTCATATTCGGTCTCCGAAAATACGATCACGTGTCTACTTTTCGTGCTCAGCTGAAGTGGCTGCCAATTCGTCATCGCCGTAATATTCACATCCTGTCGTTGCTCTTTAATGTCCTTTTTAAACCTCAGTCCCCTTCTATCTTTCAGAAAGGTTCAGTTACTTGGCTGCTGGGTCTGGAAATCGGTTGCGGTCGAGTAATAATCTTTCTCTCGCTTTTCCAGTTTCCAAATCCAAATCTTACTCTAAATCCTTCTCCGTGCACGCTGTGAGTCTGTGGAATCGGTTGCCAGGTGATATCAGGCAGGCACAGTCGGTTGCCACCCTGCGGAATCGCTTAAGGCGCACTGGCTTGACAGTTCATCGTAAAATTCTTAAAGGATGCAGTGTTGTATGTTCTGTTTTGTGTATATGCGGTCATATGTATATATTATTTGCATGTAGTTTATTTGTCTTGATATGTTTAGTTTATTGACTTCATTATTATGTATTAGTTTGTGTACTTATATACATATGTATGTGTATTTGAAATGTTTTTTTTTTTTGAGTTAATTTAAATTTCGGTTCTTTTACCTTTTCATTGTACTGTTAGTGTCTACTCTTTGTGTCTTATCCTGTCAATCGTTCAAAGGTTAACTGGAAGAGATCCCTTTAAGGATAAGTTCGCCTTTGTACATCTTATTATCCTGTGGTTATGTTATTTTCATGTGTGTTATGTACAATAAAGAGTTTTACAATACAATACAATACAATAAATGGAGTATAAGAATGTAACATTTTCGTAATGAAAATGGTCCACACACAATCTTATTTTATGCAAAAAACGAAGCCAGTACTGGCTGTTTGAGTCCAGTGAGATCTAAGTCACTCGAAGTAAAGAAAAAAAATACTTTTACTTCCTAGGGACTAAAAAGTACTTACTTTACTCCCACCTGTAAGGCTATATTGACCTACTTTTAGAGCATGAGAAGTGAAATTCTTTATTGGAGTAAATTCAAACGATTATCTTGCATAGCGAATTTTTCTTAATTACTCGCAACACTCTTCATAACAAGCATAGAATTCGTTATACCAGTTAAACAATTCTGTCTTTGTATTACAAGATCGCTACAGCTCAGATATCGTCAGCCGACAAAACACTGATTCTTTTTAACCCAGCGCAAGCTGGTTCTATTTTCCTTGATAAATAAATATTTAATACCAGAATATTAACCTTTCTATACCACTTGAAAAGGCCACTAGAAGGCGTCACGTTGCCACTGGTGGCAAAGCCGAGCCACTAGACGTAACCACCAGCTGGATGCGGTCACCATGGTCCAGTCGCGACCACCATTGGCTAGACAGACGTTTCCAGATACAGCCGGCGACTGTGGTCAGGTGTGAGCGCGTCAAAGCATTAACAGTAAACAATACTCACAAGCTAGTATTCTCAAGGTTTGCGTGTTGCGGAGCGCATACACGACGATGGCGATGGCGGCGATCAAGAGCAGCGTCACGCAGACGAACCACCCACACCCAACCGGCGACATCTCCCCCGCCGAACACTTCTCAAGTAGGTTTCCATCCCCGCTCTCCACCAACCTACGATACAAATACATAACGATGATTAAGAATACGACTAATCTGAAATAGACTTAAACGCAAATTAAGAAACACGAAATAAAGTGCCATTAAGTACTTATAGTAACAGAGTGCAAACACAATACAATAAAATTGTTCTGTATTGAACCCTACACATTAGTACAATAACCACCAAACATGTCACTAAACATGTTTGTCATTGTATCACTGTAGTTTAAATCCTGTATTGATTTAAAAATTTGAAGTTTACTTTTTAGTTATCTATGTTTCGCCATAAGTCAAATCATAATAATATATATATAGTGAAGCCATAATAATTGAACTAGGTATATTTTAAACTGTCTTATCAGTTGACCCAAATTATCTGGACGTGGTAATAAGTAGATACTTAAACTGACCTAGTAGGTAAGCATGAACATACGTGTACCAACCTACTAAAGACAGTTCACCTACAATGTGTTAGCTCGTTTAGTCACTTCTTTGCAAACGCGTAGGTCAGATGAAAGCTTTTTGGTTTCTGATACCAAGGTCTCTTCCCCCATTAATTAAAATTAATAGATTTAAGCGTGGTGGGAGCCCATATCAATGAATCACAATATTTTACTATTCCCCTTTACAACAAAATACGACTAGTCTTTTGTAGAGGAGAACCAAGGCAAAAATATTATCCTGGTTTTAAGATTATAAATAGCATTCTTACCCTTCATAGCATGAACCGCAGACGGTAACTGTGGTGATGCAGGAGATGGGTGTAGGAGGAGGATTGCGGCTAAAGTCTTCGCAGAGCAGCACTGCGCGCAGTGGAGTGACTCTTTGTCGCAATAACCCTCGCCGCACTGGTATCTTCCTGCAAGCCAGCGGCTGGCTCACCCCCGCAGCAAGCCTACCGCGAGCACTAGTAGTGCCCTGAAAAACATTACTAAGTTAGTTGCCATTATTATAATTTTCTCAGTTTATTCTAGTCTGAAAGATTTGTGTCCCCGAGGGGGAAAAACTGGTCACAAAATTTTGCGTGCGCCATACGAGCACGAACAGAGCTTCAAGTGGTTATTTAACAAAACCATAATAACTGTTGCTCCGTAGGCTTACTGTCAGAAATAGACAGTAAAATTGTTTGTTTATAAATATCATATTTGATGACTTCTTAAATAAACTTGATAATTTCTACGTTGCAATCATAAGGACCAATAAATAATAGATAAGTATAAGTAAAATACAATGGTTCTAAGTGGCATAAATATTGGTTAAAGAACAGCTGCAAATTAGGCTTCTATGTTTTTTTATCATGTTACGTAGGTACTATAGCAGCAAACTTTTCTTTTTAGGTTTCCGTATCGTATCTAAATTTCACCACCTGCTAAATTGTTCCTTGGGATACTTCTCCATCCATTACATTGTAAAGGGTGCCTGGAAGAGATCGCTCTGAAGCGATAAGGCCGCCTATTGCTTACCTCAAAAAGTCTTTGTGTATATACCTGTTTTCTGTACATACTGCTTGCTGTGTTAGTGTGCAATTAAGAGTTATTGTATTGTAGTCAACTAGGCACCCTTAAACCCTTATAGTTTCGCCATGTCTGTCCGTCTGTCCGTCCGTCCGTCCGTCCGTCTGTCCGTCTGTCTGTCTGTCTCTGTCTGTCTGTCTGTCTGTGTCTGTCTGTCTGTCTCTCTGTCTGTCTGTCTGTTAGTACTAGATAACTGTAATTTGACATGAATATAAGTACATATCCGTCACGCCGACAGTGGTAAAATATATTTTTTTTTTGGGTACCTTACATTGCTTGAGAATTATTAATAGTTTAAAAGTAAATAGCACCCTAGGGTATAAAATATATCTAAGCTTGGAAGATTCTGTTACACAATACGAAGTCCTTAAAAAATGTTACTTGATTTTTCGTAATGGCTATGGAACGGAACCCTATCTTGGGCGTGTCCGACACGCTCTTGGCCGGTTTTTTTCTTTTCTTCATAGCACAGGTAGGTAGGTACCTACTAATTACCTATCTCCTAAACTCAGTAAGAACTTAACAAACATCTTCTACATTCAAAAGTTAATGAACCAATCCCTACTATATATAATATTTAGTCTGTTACGCTTTCACTTCGAAACCACTGAACCGATTTTGGCGAAATTGGTATATACGTAGTTTGAACCCCAAGGATCAACATAGGATACCTTTTATTCCGGTAGAGGTCGCCACCGCGCGATAACCTAGATCCGCGTAGACGAAGTCGCGGGCATAAGCTAGTTTTATTATATTATTTATAATGGACATCGTAAAAGCAGACAAAACTGTAAACGCTGTAGGTAATTAACACAAACAATGTTCAAAATTGCATGGCCACCTACAATAAGAAGGACCATACCAACAAAACATGAGTCATCCTTCTTCACTAGAAAGATCCGTAACAACATCGAACTGATCATAAACTTTCTACCTGTTCGAATAAAGTTCAATATGATCTGAGTGCTCATTCACAAATGCCATAAAACTTTTGTTTTTTTTTTTATCAAACCAGTGTCCGATGCTTTCGCGTAAACAGGATGTTATTAAAGAAATAGGTACCTATATGGAGTATATAGAGATAAAATGCGTTTGCAAGAAAAGCGCTTACTTAGTAGGTATCTATAACTGTAAATTTCGGATGAGTAACGTGTAGCTTGGGTAAAATATGTAAGGAATCAGTACAAAGAGACTACAGACGACCTTCACAGCTCATTTTACGTAGGTGTATCGTACCATACCTACGTTCAACTGGTCAATGTTAAACAAAACAGCCTAATGTAAGTCGAACTCGCACACCGGGGGTTTCGTTCTGTACCGTACCTACCTACTCGTATTAAAATGCAACTCAAGTTCATGATCTACTTATGAAAGCAAATACCAAAACCGGCCAAGAGCGTGTCGGACACGCCCAAGATAGGTTCCGTCCATTACGAAAAAAATAATATTATGTGCGTTTTAACAAATTAAAAACACTTACTATAGTCTTAAAAATTATATTACTAGAAAAAGGGCGTATCTTCACGCGCAGTTTTTCGGCAATAACTCAAGAATGGTATTATAAGTATCCGATCATTTTGAACCAATTTTCGTTGAAAGTATTTATAAAGCGTTACCTTTCCATATTTTTTGGTCAAACGATTTATTACAAGATAGAGGAGGGGGAGACACAAATTTTGCTACTTTGTGAGCGATTATTTCCGGAAATCTTCACTAACTATTCGGTCTGGTAGTTGCAATTGAAATTTTCGGGATTTTACAAGATTCCCCTGGAAATTTACAAAATTTATATCGTGGTCTTCATTGAGGTTGTGTTTGAATAATTACTGTACAAAATTCAAGTCTCTAAAACCCAGTGCTGAAATTTCAATTTTTTTCCCTATCAAATTCAAATAATTTATTCAGTAAATAGGCCGCAATGGGCACTTTTACACGTCATTTTTCAAACTACCAGCGCTTTCAGAAAGACCATCATTGCCAAGAAGAATGCGCCGCAAGAAAGTTGGCAGAAAGTCATTTTTTCAAAATAAAATAATTACAAATAAAATACTTAAAAACTACAGTATACAATAAAGAAAAAAATGACTGACTGAAAATGAAATATACAATTGAAAAAAAAATTACTTTCTGCCAAGTTTCTTGCGGCGCATTCTTCTTGGCAATGATGGTCTTTCCGAAAGCGCTGGTAGTTAAAAAATGACGTGTAAAAAGTGCCCATTGCGGCCTAAATAACTGAATAAATGATTTAAATTTGAATTTTGAATTTGAATTTGGATAGGGAAACATTTTGAAACTTCAGCACTGGGTTTTAGAGTCTTGAAATTTGTACAGGGATTCACAATACAACCTCAATGAAGACACGATATAAATTTGGAAATTTTGGATTTTGTAAAATCCCGAAAATTTCAATGCAGCTACTAGTCATACTTGTTAAGGCCATTTTTTGGCCGGATGCTGCACTTCGTGAAGAAAGCAAGCCGCTTTGCACAGTGATAGTACAGACTAAACTGAGTGATTTGACTCGCAGCAGCGGAAGTTTCACCCCTTAGGAACAGAGATGGCGCCACTTCTTTAAAAAATATTTTCAAAAAATTCTACAAGCTAAAGTAATAAACCGATTTCAATGTTTAATATCTCAAATGAGAGCCTATTATATACGTTACTTATAAAAAAATACAAAAAATATTTACAAAAATCTTTTGTCAAAAAACGCCATCTTAAGTTTTTTTTCTTACCTGATTTGTAGTTTTTACTTGATTGCTTAAAAAAACTGTATGCAACATGAATGGTTTAATGCATGTACATATTACTGAGTACATAACGAGTATTTAAAAAAATCCGACACCGATACCTATCATATTTAACGAAATATGAGAGTTTAAATGTGAGCGCAAATTTCTTTAAAAAATATTTCAAAAAATTCTACAAGCTAAAGTAATAGACCGATTTCAATGATTAATATCTCAAATTAAAGCTCATAACATTCATTATTTACAAAAAAAAAAAAAAAAAAATATTTACTGAAAACTTTTGGCAAAAAACACCATCTCAAGTTTTTTTTTCTTACCTGATTGGTAGTTTTTATTTGATTGCTTAAAAAAACTGTATGCAACATGAATGGTTTAATGCATATACATATTACTGAGTACATAATAAGTATTTTAAAAAAAATCGACACCGATACCTATCATATTTCACGAAATATGAAAGTTTAAATGTGAGCACAAATTTCTATAATAAAATTCAATAAATTCTACAAGCTAAACTAATAAACCGATTTAAATGTTTAATATCCCAAATTAAAGCTCATAAAATTCATTATGTAGAAAAAAATATAAAAAAAATATTTACTGAAAACTTTTGGCAAAAAACGCCATCATAAATTTTATTTCTTACCTGATTGGTAGTTTTTACTTGATTGCTTAAAAACATTGTATGTTGTATGCAACATGAATGGTTTAATGCATACTTATATATATTTCTGAGTAAATAACAAGTATATTAAAAAAAACCCGACACCGATACCCTTCATACTCACGAAATATTTAAGTTTAATTGTGCACGCTTTTCTTACAAATAAATTTCAACGAAATCTTCAAGTGAAACTAGTACTCTGATTATAATGTTTAATGTTAAATGAAAAGAAGAACGAAATTACCTAATTTATTAAAAAAAAGTTTTTTCCTAGTGTTACGAAAAAATATAATTACTTTAAAATTAGTAATTATTAAGACAAAAAATAAAAACTAAATCGTTTCCGGCATAGTTGGTTCTGAGATGTAATATTGCTTAGGAGTTTGCGAATTTATTTTAAAATTAGCTTTTTATCTGATAGGTAGGGCTACAGCTTATAGATATGTCACATTTGAAATAAAAGACTATGAACATCAATGTTTATCAAATATTTAAATTAAAACCTATAAGTCCTCTTCGGGTTCATCGGCAGATGTAGAACTGAAAAGGAAAAGTCGTTTTGAAGTACTTGTGCTATTCCAATACTACAAAATCACAGATCTTTTAGACACGGACTGTGTTGCTGTAATTACTGTTGAATTATTTTTGTGCCTAGTTGATTACCATTAGATCTAAAATTTTGTGCCTACCTGTGGAAATCAGTGGTCAGCATACAAAATAACCCTGCATTGAATATTATATTAACTTACTTTTGATTTGTACAGCCACCTTTGCAGCATTTACACTGGGCAGTGCATGGTAAGCTGACCCGACGACACCCACAACGCATGGTATCGCAGCCATATTGCCAGCCACAATACTTAATGGTCCAAGAGGCTTACTTTCTTTGCCAACTCTCTTTTGCCTTAGTCCATCTCCAAGAAGATGGACATGGTACGGAAACTTCTGGTTTCAGAGCGTTTCTCCATATTTGGCCCGCTTGGTAAGCTGCACGCAGTGTATGTTTATACAGAGCATGTCCATACCATGTCCATCTTCTTGGGGATGGACTAAGGCAAAAGAGAAGGACTCCAGAATTGTCGGCAGTTACAGCGATTTGGTCGCAATTAAGCCTCTTGGACCATTGTGGCTGCAAATCTGGCTGCGATACCATGCGTTGTGGGTGTCGTCGGGTCAGCTTACCATGCACTGCCCAGTGTAAATCCTGCAAAGGTGGCTGTACAAATCAAAAGTAAGTTAATATAATATTCAATGCAGGGTTATTTTGTATGCTGACCACTGATTTCCACAGGTAGGCACAAAATTTTAGATCTAATGGTAATCAACTAGGCACAAAAATAATTCAACAGTAATTACAGCAACACAGTCCGTGTCTAAAAGATCTGTGATTTTGTAGTATTGGAATAGCACAAGTACTTCAAAACGACTTTTCCTTTTCAGTTCTACATCTGCCGATGAACCCGAAGAGGACTTATAGGTTTTAATTTAAATATTTGATAAACATTGATGTTCATAGTCTTTTATTTCAAATGTGACATATCTATAAGCTGTAGCCCTACCTATCAGATAAAAAGCTAATTTTAAAATAAATTCGCAAACTCCTAAGCAATATTACATCTCAGAACCAACTATGCCGGAAACGATTTAGTTTTTATTTTTTGTCTTAATAATTACTAATTTTAAAGTAATTATATTTTTTCGTAACACTAGGAAAAAACTTTTTTTTAATAAATTAGGTAATTTCGTTCTTCTTTTCATTTAACATTAAACATTATAATCAGAGTACTAGTTTCACTTGAAGATTTCGTTGAAATTTATTTGTAAGAAAAGCGTGCACAATTAAACTTAAATATTTCGTGAAGTATGAAGGGTATCGGTGTCGGTTTTTTAATAATACTTGTTATTTACTCAGAAATATATTTAGTATGCATTAAACCATTCATGTTGCATACAACATACAATGTTTTTAAGCAATCAAGTAAAAACTACCAATCAGGTAAGAAATAAAATTTATGATGGCGTTTTTTGCCAAAAGTTTTCAGTAAATATTTTTTTAATATTTTTTACACAATGAATTTTATGAGCTTTAATTTGGGATATTAAACATTTAAATCGGTTAATTAGTTTAGCTTGTAGAATTTATTAAATTTTTTTAAAGAAATTTGTGCTCACATTTAAACTCATATTTCGTGAAATATGATAGGTATCAGTGTCGAATTTTTTTTTTAATACTTATTAAGTACTCAGTAATATGTATATGCATTAAACCATTCATGTTGCATACAGTTTTTTTAAGCAATCAAATAAAAACTACCAATCAGGTAAGAAAAAAAAACTTGAGATGGTGTTTTTTGCCAAAAGTTTTGAGTAAATATTTTTATTTTTTTTTTGTAAATAATGAATGTTATGAGCTTTAATTTGAGATATTAATCATTGAAATCGGTCTATTACTTTAGCTGTAGAATTTTTTGAAATATTTTTTAAAGAAATTTTTGCTCACATTTAAACTCTCATATTTCGTAAAATATGATAGGTATCGGTGTCGGATTTTTTAAATACTCGTTATGTACTCAGTAATATGTACATGCATTAAACCATTCATGTTGCATACAGTTTTTTTAAGCAATCAAGTAAAAACTACAAATCAGGTAAGAAAAAAAAACTTAAGATGGCTTTTTTTGACAAAAGATTTTTGTAAATATTTTTTTTGTATTTTTTTATAAGTAACGTATATAATAGGCTCTCATTTGAGATATTAAACATTGAAATCGGTTTATTACTTTAGCTTCTAGAATTTTTTGAAATTTTTTAAAGAAGTGGCGCCATCTCTGTTCCTAAAGGGCAACACACACAGAGAGCGGGCGCGGGTCGTGCGCGGGCCCGCGACGGGCGTATTTGCATGGCGCTATATGGAAGCCTTCACACAGAACGCGGGCGCGGGCGCGGGTCGTGCGCGGGCCCGCGCCCGTCGCCCGTCGTCACAAACAGCGCGCGGGCCGAGCGCAGAGTTACCAACTCTCAAAAATATTTATCCCTAAAACTTAAGTTAAAAACCCCTAAAATTGCTATAATTAATTGGAAATCCCCCTAAAATATGTTAGTATAGGTAGTGCCACAAGAACTGAAGTGAATGATTACACACACAGCAACATGTCGTATAATGACATCAGGCAGGATTGTAATTTTCATATACTTACCATCCAAATTTCCACCCACCGGCTTACTTACATACAAAAAATCTCTACTTTACGTCTATGGGAGGTACCCACAAAATGTTTTTTTTTTTTTTTTAATTTTCATTGTACAAGTATCATTTTGTCGGGATAGTTATACATCCGTGCAAAATTACAGCTTTCTAGCATTGATAGTCCCTGAGCAAAGCCGCGGACGGACAGACAGATAGACAGACATGGCGAAACTATACGGGTTCCGTTTTGAACTATGGTCCAGACGATTACATTTACTTTTGTGATGGCAGCGACATTGGATTTGATTTTTTTTCGTGTGAAGATTCTATTTTTCGAGCCCTTTCATTTGATACCCATATGGAACAGTCTGAAAAGAAATACACACTAGGCTATTTTCGATGGAAGCTATATTGGATAAAACATATATATGTTAATATAACCTAACTACTATACCACATTTTAGCATGCGTTGCTGCAGGTAATGCAAAATCTTATTAGGTTCAACAGGTTAATACGTATAAAAAATATTTTTTTAAGAAGAAAGTAAAACCGACTCCAAAAAAAATAACAAAAAATGGAACCGACCGCAAACCCTTGAAAGCTCGAAGTCGGTGACTCAGCACGAGCCAGCAGGTATGGAACAATAGTCGTCTACCTCACGATCCTGCTGGGTCATGCTGAGTCATCAAATTTGACTGGCTAGATCGGGTTACCCCAGGCCCAATAATTTTGTATTTTTATTTTTTTTATCAAGAAATAATGTGAAATATAAGAAATACAAAATAAATAAAAAAAAACTTCCCAACAATCCTTAAAAATACCCCATCCCAGTTATTTACCCCCTAAATTTGAGGGGAAAACCCCTAATTTGGCAGCCGTGCCGAGCGGCAAATGGCCGGTGTTTGTATCGCGCCGCCGCTTTGACACGCGCCGCCTCTGTCAAAGGATGCCGCGTGCGATTTATGGCTTTACCTTCGCACGCGGCGTCCTTTAAGGTAGGGTTGCAACGATATATCGAATTTTTGATAGTATCGATAACTTTGACTCCACAGTATCGATATATTAGCATTGCCTATCTACAGTGTGTTACTGGCTACCGGCACCCAGGCTTTTTTTAAGGGAAGTTAAAGTAACGTATTTCTGTAACTTAACCATTACATAAATTTAAATAATAAAGTAAAATCCACACTGTTAACTTTCTAATAAAATATAATTGTCAGCCATGTACAGCTAATTAAATTGACAAGTACTATATATAAGTAAATATTATAAATGCGAAAGTTTGTGTGCGTGTGTGTGTGTGTGTATGTGTGTGTGTGTGTGTGTGTGTGTGTGTGTGTGTGTGTGTGTGTGTGTGTGTGTGTGTTGTTTGTTTGTTACTCCTTCACACTAAAACGGCGTTTGAATGAAATTTGGTACGTAGATAGCTGGAATAACATAAAGGCTACTTTTTACAACCTTTTATTTAGTTTCACATGTCCCGTTGTCTGTCTGTCCGTCTGTAGTCAAATTCTGCAAGTATATTTTGAGCACTTCCAGTAGTCAGATTGACTTGAAATTTGGAATACTTATGTAAATTGTGTAACAATACAATAATGTGGTAGTGACAGGGCACTGGCGGTCTGAAAGGTTGGGTTACGTGAAAAAAAATGTTGATAACTAATTAGATAAATATTATAATTAATTAATGACATATCGTGTAGGTACATTCAACGTAATAAATAAGTGATCACTTTTGTACCTTGGCACTTTAACGTCATGTTTGATAAGCCATACGAAATTGTGTAACGACTGAAAGCGACAAGGTACCTATACCTAAAAAGTGATCACTTATTTATGACGTTGACTGTCGAACAACACATAATATACAATAACACTTACTTTTAATCCCATCCCACTAATATTATGAATGCGAAAGTTTGTAAGTCTGTTTCTTTATTACTTCATCAGCCATCATCATCACGTCAAAATCGCTGAACCGATTTAGATGAAATTCGGTATACAATGTATCCCGCAGAAACTATACAAATTTTCCGGGATAAAACTATCCTATGTCCATCTCTGTGACTACAACTATATGTATACCAAATTTCATCTAAATCGGTTCAGTGGTTTAGACGTGATGAAGTAATAAACAAGAACCGGCCAAGAGCGTGTCGGTTTTTTTTATTTCAATTATTTATGCTGGCTCGTGCTGAGGCACCGACTTCGAGCTAGTAGGTACACCTAGGAAAATATTTTGAAGGGTTTGTAGTCGGTTCCATTATTATTTTTATTTTTTTGGAGTCGGGTTACTTTTTTGTTAACCACATATATCTCGCGGCACTGTATAATTGCCTGAAGCCATGAAGTAAGGGACGAGTTCAGCAATCCCTGTTCTGGCCGAGGCTTGTATAGTGCTTTTCTCAAACAATGTGAAAATTTCATCCATCCATCCATCCATCCATCCATCGCATCGCTTCGCATCGCATCGCTTCGCATCGCATCGCATCGCATCGTATCGCATCGCATCGCATCGCATCGCTTCGTATCGCATCGCATCGCTTCGCACCGCTTGGCATCGCTTCGCATCGCTTCGCATCGCCTCGCAGCGCTTCTCATCGCCTCGCATCGCTTCGCATCGCCTCGCATCGCTTCGCATCGCTTCGCATCGCTTCGCATCGCTTCGCATCGCTTCGCATCGCTTCGCATCGCTTCGCATCGCCTCGCATCGCTTCGCATCGCATCTCTTCGCATCGCATCGCTTCGCATCGCTTCACATCGCTTCGCATCGCATCGCATCGCTTCGCATCGTATCGCATCGCTTCGCATCGCATCGCTTCGCTTCGCATCGCATCGCATCGCATCGCATCGCTTCGCATCGCTTGGCATCGCTTGGCATCGCTTGGCATCGCTTGGCATCGCTTGGCATCGCTTCGCATCGCATCGCATCGCTTCGCATCGTATCCCATCGCTTCGCATGGCATCGCATCGCAGTATCGCAAATGCTTATAGAGTAGTGGTGGTTGGCTGTTCGTAATTTTTTCTATGTCAGTTTAATGTTAGTAAGTAAAATTAAAAAGTTAGAGCAGCGGACAATAATGGATTTTCATACATACTTCATGGCCTAGGCCAAGAAGTTATGTAGAGAGGTGGTAGGGAGCCATAAATGAGAATCTTCATGTCTCCATTTCGTGACATTAACGCATACATTTCCGAGCATGTTTGAGAAAATAAAATTATTCTTATTCTTATTACTGTTTTCATTTGTACTCCAAAAGTCGCCAGATAAACCATTTTTTTAATCAAAACTTTTTTTTGGTCACTAAGATTTAAGCAAAAGCCGTCACTTCTAGGGATATAGTCACTAAACTGGCAACATTGATAGCCGCCGCGGGCCCGTCGCGGGTCCGACCCGCGCTCTGTGTGAATACAACGAACCGCGCGGCTCCCGCGGCGGACACGACCCGACCCGCGCCCGCTCTCTGTGTGTGTTGCCCTTAAGGGGTGAAACTTCCGCTGCTGCGAGTCAAATCACTCAGTTTAGTCTGTACTATCACTGTGCAAAGCGGCTTGCTTTCTTCACGAAGTGCAGCATTTTGTCTCTAACAAGTATGACTATACCACACCGAATAGTTTACGCGTGCGAAGCCGCGGTAAAAGCTAGTTAATATAATATAATGACAATAGTAAATTAAGGTAGTCGTAGTACCTAACCCTAAATTATATTGTTACTTTGCATGATACCCAGAAAGTCTCGAATCATCAAAGAAAGACCAATGTTTATGGGACACTGGTCGTTCGACAAGCTCAACAGACACTTATTTACGATAAAGTCAAAACATAATAAGTCGCAGCAATACAGTATGGGTACAATGGCACAAAGATCTCGTTACACATGTATGATACGTGGAGGCAATTAAACTAAACTTGCTGTGTGAGGCCGCCGACGCGCCGCTCGGGCGGCACGTGCGCTGTCTACGAGTACCTAGGTACCTACCTATTTGCACGGTTTAACATAATAAAAAAACTGTAGTGCATTTATTAAGATAAAAATAAAACAAAAAGCAGAAATAATACTAAATATTACAAACTAAATTAAAATCTATAAGTATTAAAAACTAAAAACCAGCTAAGAGCGCGTTGGACACGCCCAAAATAGGGTTTCGTAGCCATTACGAAAAAATTAAGTAATATTTTTCTAAGGATTTCGTATTTTATACGGAATCTTCCAAGTTTAGGTATATTTTATACATTAGGCTGCTATTTACTCTTAAACTACTAATAATTCTCAAGCAAACTTAGCCGTTATAGTTTTCCTTGAAAGTTTGATACTTATACTACCATCCAGAATTTTTTCAAATTTTTCCACCCTCCGGTTTAGATTTTAACGTTGAATATTTCGCAAACAAATCACTGAATCGAAAAATCGTCTCAGCAAACCCCTAATAGTTTTAAAAGACCTATCCAACAATACCCCACACCATAGGTTGGATGAGAAAAAAAAATCACCCCCACTTTACGCCTATGGGAGGTACCCTAAAAAATTTTTTTAAATTTTTGATTGTACCATTTTGTCGGCATAGTTTACATATATATTCGTGCTAAATTACAGCTTTCTAGCATTGATAGTCCCTGAGCAAAGCCGCGGACGGGCAGACGGACAGACAGACAGATATGGCGAAACTATAGGCCCCTGCGGCATTGTGCAGCATTTCCTCGATGAATCGCTAGGCTAATTTATTTATTAGTGTTATTTTTGGTTTCCTTTAACTTTAGAGGAACATTCATTTGTATTATAGCTTCCACTATTTTTTAACCGACTTCAAAAAAGGACGAGGTTCTATGTTCCAATGTTTGTATTTGGAATTTTAAACTCACTTTTAGTCAGCTTGCTCCTCTCATCGTCTCATCCACTCAAGGGATAAGTTCGCCTTTTTGCAGTCAAGTGCAAAAATAAGTATCTATTCGAACCACTCAAAAATATGTTACTACGGCCTTATTGCGTCGGAATAAGAGTCTGTGGTACTTATTTTTTAAACTTTGAATAAGTTCATATTTTTACACTTGACTGTACATATCTCAAATTAAATAATATTGGAACAAATAAAATAACTCACGTCTTCAATCGAGTTTAGCTCACAAATATATTATATCTCGAACTTTTTTAATTGTAGGTATTTATTTATTTCCTAATAAAGATTTTATATTTATATTTACATAGTTAGGTACATTCGACAAGTAAATTGAAGTTAATTTCTCCAAGACACTGGTAGCAACTCTGTTTAAATGATAATTAAGAATGAAGATAATTAATTATGCACAATAAAGCAGTGTAAAAGGTTCAAGTTAATATTTTTTTAAGTTTTTAAGTATTTTTATTTATACCTACATTTTATATTTAGCGAATGAGGATTAAAAAAGCAGTTTTTTTTTTAATTTCTCTCTTATGTATGTTTTGGATGTGGTAAAAAGTGATTTTATTTGGCCAAAAAGATAATTTTACCACATAGATAGTGTCTATTAATTTACTGAGTCGTCTGTCGAAGCTAACGGAAATCAAGAGAAACACGGTGTATAAGCAAACAGTATGTACAAATAATTGATCTCTGAGGTTGCGTTGCTAATGTTTGCTATGTATCTATTTATGACGCATCGCGCGATAATGGTGCGATCTTCAATACCGTTTCCCTTATCAGTCAATTAATTGTACCTAAGTAATTGTGCATGTGTGTGTGTACCTAATGAAATCATGATCCGTAGCACAATTTCGCAATGGAAATTAGTAGCTACATAGATAAGATAATACCTACCTACCTACCTAACATGTGTAGGTAAACATAATTGTCCTAGAGGTCCAGATTAAGTATAAGTTTAGTTGAAAAACTTTAGTTGAAAAGTTGAAAAACTAAATTATAGGTAGGTACCTAGGAATACATACCACCGCGGATGGAGTTTCTCACTACACTTTTAAATCAATACCTGCCACGGAAGGTATCTAAGTAATTAAATATATAAAACAGAGAAAAATTCAGGATTACTACTAACACAGATGTTTTGTCTATAACTAGTAATTAAGCACTTAACTTTATCAATCAAGCATACCTCAAACCTTCTCTGACCTAACCAAACCAATGCCACCATTTATGGATGCGTTGATGAAAACCATATCTTGATTCGACTACTTATCTATTTAATTACATATATCAGATATATCCCAGCTTTAGATACTAAACCTACATTTAACTCGCCTTTCCGTGCATTATACAAATGGACAAATAGTTATTGAAAGTAAAGACGTGAGTAATGCCTTATTTAAAGTTCGGGAGAGAAGACAAGAGAAAAGGACACCTAGGTTTAGAGGTGGCGTGCTAGAGAGAGAGACTGGAAGCTCGTCTCGGGAGGAAAGAGCGCCTCCAACGAGTCGTCGTTCTGCTTATTCACTGCACTATTTTAATTCTGAATCCACACGTGTCCTTAGGCAGGATCCCTCGCCCGTCGATGATGCAATCACTGCTAATGTTAGTGAAAACTAAATCCATACACAAACGCTTGTTGTTGGGATTAGAGCTTTATGGAGGATGTGATTTAATTTAAACTTTCCTTCCAATGAAAATAGAAAATAACGCTTTGCGTTCTATGCTGATCTGCCAGAAATTAAAACACCAAACGTACATACAATACAATAGATAGGTATTACGTATGTACATCGTACATTTGAAATTTATCACGAGCCGTACGGTGAAGGAAAGCATCGTGAGGAAACCGGCACCTGCGAAGCAATTTAATGGTGTTTGTGAAGTTTCCAATCCGCACACGGGCCCGTGCGTGTACTACTACGGTCTACTACTAAGCCCTCTCATTCTGTAAGTATGGGCTGGCATGATGATGACACAACTACCTACTGACAGATAAGTATAAGATAAAGTCTATTTAAATCATCAACTTGTGAGCAAAAATTTGATCATAAATATCTGAACATGCTTCTACGCCGTTAACAATAGACATAGTCGTGTTGATAAAATTTTATAAAAATTTTAACCGACTTCGAAAAAGGAGGTTATCAATTTGGTTGTTATCAATTTGTTTGTTACCTCAGAACTCCGTCATTTATGAACCGATTTGAATTTTTTTTTGCGGTCGTCTAGGAATGTCTTAAATTAGGTCCCATAAGCACCAAATCAGGATCTGATGATTGGATCTTAAGGAAATCGAGGGATCTCTTTAAATGTTGTAGGGACACCTATAGTAAATCGGATATACGAGTATATAGGTAGTAGTAACTCGTGCATTTGCTCTTGAAAATCATCATTTGGTGAAGTGTAACTGATGATGAAGACCACAGTTGACCATCGGAGTTACTACTCAAACAACACGTATTTCAAGGAGCAATTTATGCTCCTTCCTCGTAATGCATATAGTAAAACGGGTGGTGAAGCACCAGGACTCCTCAATAATAAACGTCTCTGCATCGGAAAAAAGGTGACTAGCAGTTGATATTAAACTATTGTATCTTTCACGCCGACAGAGGTAAAATAAAAATAAAAAAAAAATTGGGTACCTCCCATAGACATAAAGTGGGGTTGATTTTTAGGGCTCCGTAGTCAACTAGGAACCCTTACAGTTTCGCCATATCTGTCCGTCTGTCTGTCTGTCCTTGGCTATGCTCAGAGACCGCTAGTACTAGACTGTAAAAACTGTAATTTGGCATGAATATACATATCAGGCACGCCGAAAGTGGTAAAATAAAAAACAATAAAAAAAAATTTGTAGGTGGGTGTAGTTAATGTACCTACGACTTGTTAATGCACGCTCAAATAATGCACGGCCTGATAATCCGTGCTTATGTACACGGATTATCATGCCGTGAATTATTACCCCGTACCTTGTACTATTACTTATTCTGTGCCCGTACCGAACTAGCACGAGTGTAGTTAATGTACGACTTGTTAATGCACGCTCAAATAGTGCACGGGCTGATAATCCGTGCTTATAATATTGTTCGACCTATTTTTGGGAAAATACCGATCCTTTTTTTCGTGTACACCAAATATTAATAAATTTAGTAGAAAATAACTTAATTTGGTCCTGGCGGTCACAATGGACCTAACACAACTACACAACCTAACAAATCTATGGTGATTCGAATCGATTGGATTCAGGTTATCACGTCGTACATTATCACTACACTACGTACATTACATTACAGCGCGCGTGAATCCAGTGATACACCCACCAAGGAGCTACAATATTTTTTTCACTTCTCATGCTCGTAAAGTTGGTATTTATGCTGGATCTAGGCGACGTAAAGTTCATTTTTATGCTCTAGTGCATAAAGTAAAATCTTCGTCTAGACCAAGGTAATCAGTTGTCAACAGCCACAAACAAAAAGTTTCCATACTTATAATTATTTAATAATTTTGTTTCATGTGAAACTAAAAATCAATGAAATAAATAAATAAAACCAAAAATTTATAATTATATATAGCAATGCGAGAAAAATAAAAGGTGCCTAGTAAGTTCACAATTGTTTCCACTGTTGCTATTTAATTTCCTCTCAATCGAAGTGAAAAGCAGAATGTAAAACTCGAGCATTAAACCCATTTTCCCCTCGACGTGTCAATCCACCCTCGCCGTACTGGCTCGGGTGGCTATATGAACACCTCGGGTTAAATGGCTCGTTTTATGCTCTTGTTGTACAATCTACTATTTTTAAATTACCTATAGCTATGGGAGATCATGTCATGGAGATCTTTACACAAAATACCTACACATTAAGTATAAGTATAGCTTTTCTACAACCGCTAAACAAAACATTATAATAAGTAGTACAAAGGCATATAAGTAGCGGAACCCTAAAATTATGCTCTTCTTTTTATTTTTCCAGCTATGTGATTTATTAACAGAAAAGCACAGAGTTATAACGCATATACAAAATTTTAAAAAATATGCTTTTCTTTTAAGGTACGAAATCCTAATAAGTACCTACCTAACAAGATCTTATCCACGAGAAAATGAAAATACTGAAAACTCTTTACTAAAACCTACGAGGAAATAGGTTTTTGTGAAAAAGGACCTATCCCTTTTTGCTGAGTCTTTCTTATTTATGATCACGAAGAGAAAAAGAGTTCAATTCTACCTACCTACATACGACTTATAGTTACATAGTTTACTTTTCTTTGCAATAGCGCGAATGCACGAAAACTTATTGAGCTCTTCGTCTGAAACAGAATTATTTTGTAGCCTAGCAACAGTTGTTAGTATTGTCATCACGGTGTCGCTGTGTCGAAAGTCTAAAGTATTGAAACAAATCTTACCTTATCATTGTGAATCATTTAACTTATTAAAATTATTCTGAATAAATAACACGTCACTTGCACTTCTAAGTATCACCACCATAGAGAACTTGTGTACTGTACATTCGTAAATAACAATAGCTAATGCGGTAATAACTGTGAAGATTCTAAGCATAGAATCGCAACTGTTCAGTCCACCTGTCATAGCCATTGATAAATAAACAAAGCAGGAATGGACTGGCACGCCGATTCGATCATGTTCTGACACGTCATTAAGGCCATCCCGCAAACCTGCCCAAGTGCCCTTCTTTCTGTTGTTTTGAGGGAACAAAAACATTGTTTTTTTTTTTACAAGTCTATTCAGCCAGGTACTTACATCGAACCATTTAGGCACTCGACTTGAGCAAGCGTGGTCTTTGTTCATAAATAAACTTTCGCATTTATAAATCCTACTAATATTAAATGCGAAAGTTTATGAGTAACGTACGTGTGTGTGTTACCTACTCCTTCACACTAAAATCGCTGTACTGATTTGGATGAAATTTGGAAGGAAGACAGTTATATCTAAAATAACACATAAGTAGACTACTATTTAATTCCGATGTTCTCACGGGATCGATCGGGATAAAATCTCAACCGCTGGCTTTAGTCATGAAATTTGACACTGTTGTTTATAATGCAACGTTAATAAAGACCACGATGTAATTTTTGGAAAACCCGCGGGAATTTTCGTTTGTTATTCTTTCGACTGGACCACGGCTGGAAGGATTTGTATGAAATTTGATAAGAATGTAGTAGCTGGACATCTCTGGTATAAATAATACCAGGCCCCCTTCCCCACTGGGCCCCGCGATGCATTGGGATTGGGGCTCCCTAGTCCCTACTCCACTATCAAACAATAACCGATAGCTATTCCACTCTCGCCTGAATATAGGCTTACCGAATGCAACGTGTTGTGCCCAGGGCCTCTAATAGGTGATAGACGGCCCTTGGCTAACTTTTTGTCCCGATATTCTCACGGGATCGGAATAAAATCTCGAAATCTCATCAGTTGGGTGAATCATGAATAAATAACTATTCGTCAGTCCGACATCCGCAAATAAACTCCACGTATGATAATGTCCCTGACATTGTTTTGGACGATAAACGCTCAATCCGGTTTCCAAGTCTCCCGCGATTCGCGCCTAGGCAGCTAGGACGAGGCGGTCACAGTTATGGCTACGTACGCACTATGATGCTAACCGCACGGTTTTAGCGTGCCGTCTCTTTCTCAAGCGATACTTTGAAGAGGGACAGTGCGTTAGAACCGCCCGGTTAGCCGCATAGTGCGTACCTACGTAGCCTATGACTCACGATCAACAGCCGGCGGGGTACCACGCACGGGCTTCCACGGGAGAAACAAAAAAGTGTAGATGCCAGCCTCTCCGCCGCAAGTGCCGCAGGTTGCATAGGGCGGGAGGACTAGCGGGGCGGGAGGGAGAAGGCAATGTCAAGCATAGAAAGGATTGTATGATGCAATATTGTGAAACAGCCGATAGCGACACGGGAATTTAATTTTTATTCAGGTTGCTGATACAATAACCCGTTTTATCACTGAGTTGATATTAAAGTCGCGTGAGTCTTCATGATAAAGCTTCATCTTGATAAAGCATGTAATCAAGTACCTAGGACTTAATTAATGGAGTGTTCTATGTAGGCAATTGAACTTTGTTGTAATTGTTACCGGTATCAAGTATCTGCTCAAACAGCAGGGCTACTACGAACTCGAAGTTCGTGTCGTGCTGTCCCTCTCGCTCTCGTATTAAACCGTATAAGTGTCAGAGGGACCGCACGACACGAACTTCGAGTTTCGTAGTAGCCCTGCAGGTACTTATTACATGACATGTTTTACGATGGCTGTACAGTGGCCATCAGATATTTCAGAGCGGCCAAGGTGATCAAAATATCGAAACATGAGCTCTAATTCCTTGAAACAGTGCGTGTTTCGATATTTTTGACCACCTCGGCAGCTCCAAAATATCTGATGGCGACTGTACTTACTAAATAAATATGTTTTTCCGCATTTTTCTCCGATAGTCTTAATTCAAAAGTTCAAAAACATGTTATTCTTCACAAAGCTCCTACACTACATGGTAGTAAGTACTACTTACTAACTACGACATAACCACTTATTAAACCACTAATTAGAAAAATATCTACTATTACAATATTTATTTCTCTGTATCGGTTTTAAAATTATCTTACACAAACAATCTATCAAACCCTAATCTAGGCATGCGAAAGAAGTTGAGGCCTTTTGCATGTTTATCGTAACGTGAATCATTAACGTCTTAACACAATGTCACCGTAAGATACGGAAAATATAATAAAACTAGGTGAATGTATTAATTTACCTAGCTTTATTATCTTTTCCGTTATTACTTGGGTAATATTAGATACCAGCGATACCCCTAACGCCTATATGTACTCAAGACGTAGGTTACAGTTATATACATCCCCTTTATGCATAATTGCTTATAATTAAAGCTTCTGTTTATTGATTATCATGATCATCAACCGTAAGACGTCTACTGCTGAACAAAGGCAAAGAATACTAACTAACAAAGGCCTCCCCCTTAGAACGCCACAATGAACGACAACTCGCCACTTGTATATCCATCCACGGTTGTCCGCAACTCTCACGAATCTCACGATGTCGTATGTCGTCAGTCCACCTAGTGTGAGGGCTGCCAACGTTTCGTTTTTTTTTAAATTATAACAATATAAGTAGGTATGAAATGAAATCTAATAATTAGCCCATTTTAAATACATATAAACAAACTACTATTTTCATAGGAACATCAAAAGTATCAATTAAAAAACCCTACTGCCTTAAAAGAAATTGCGACACGAACTTCGATTTTTGATGCGGAATGAAGCGACAATTGGAGATGTCATGTAGCCCTGTGTCCGCCATGTTTAACAATTTTATGTGCATATCAAAAATATCAATAAATAGTATACTTATACGCAAATTATGAGATTAATAGTATCCAAATGTTGTTTAAACCTGAAGTATTAATATGAACTTTTCTTCTACAAAACAGTTTCTACCATATATATCTGTTGGTGAAATTAATATTTACATAAAATTATTTATTTATGCAGTTGCATTTAATTTTAGCTTTACAATTAAATATAAATAATTTACTTTATGTACATTATTTAGAAAAGTTAAAACTTAACGATGCAAAACTTTTTCATTTTATTGGCAACACATGAGTAGTTTTTTTTTTGGAATCTATATAGGTGCGGCGTTGAGAATAGATTTATTTTTTCCTTTTAGTTTATGTTTTTGTTTAAGGGAATTACTTTTTTTTAAATCACCTATAAGTAAAAATAAAATAAAAAATAAATATAGTAGAGTGCTGTAGTGCTAGTAGTAGTAGTAGTAAGTGGTGTAGTAGTGTAGTAGGTGTAGTGTAAGAAAACTGGTCCTATTTATTTATTACTATTTATTACAACAAAACTACCACACTAACATTCCATCCCCTATTTTCACAATCAATAACGGGTTAATTTACAAAAGACAATAAGTAAATTTATAAATTTAGTAAGTACATAAGTATGTAGCTTCAGTTCAGTAACTATAATTTCTGTCATGTTTCAGTAAATCCCTTATTTTTAACCCATACACGTAGTATAGTGTTATTTATAGTAAGTATTGTAAGTTTTCTTTAGCACAGTGTAATGTTGTGTGTTTAACTGAAGATTTGGGGCAGATATGAATAATATGAATGTTTGCTTTCGGGTCTTGGATATTTAATATGTATTTAATTATGTATGTACCTATTAATCTATATAACTATGTTTATTTGTTGCCTTGTAACCACAGTACAAGCTTTTGTCCAATAACATAAAAAAAATACATAATTTAGTTGTTTTGATAAACAATGTGAAAATAAAATTTGATAGTTTTGATTTATCACTTACCACCTTGTAGAACGGACTGTAGGTAGGTAGATAAGTATCTGAATAGTCGTTCTATGAATCTAGTTTTCTCATACCTACTTAAAGCACAAACCAGCAAAATATTACAGTGAGTCATATTTTGTCCTTCAGTTAAGGCACTGAGTGTCCTGAGGTGAGATGGATGAGTGTCCTGTCATTTTGGTTAACTGTGACTTATACTTCTACTACCTACCACCACATGTTGTAGTCGGTTGGTTGTCAGCTGGTTAAGCTCTTTAGGAGGGATATGCAATTGGGGACAAAAATATTTACCTTTACATTTTTTGCACCTTATCCCATTGCAATAATGTACAAATTGTATTTATTACTTTGTCCTATGGCAAAGTACCGGACAGCCAGCAAATTTAAAAAATTGTGTCAAATTAAAACAAAATTTGTACCTACATAAGCAAGCATATAAGAAAAAAACACAAACATTTGTAACATAAAAAAGATAAAGCATTGAAAAGTATTATTGTGTAAGCCTGATAGCGCTCACATTACTTAAGTTTGTTTATTATATTTATTTTACATTTTTAATTAATTGATTTCTTGGAATTCACCTGTTGAAAAGTAATCCACTTTCGTATTCTCAATAATATTTTTCAAATAATTAATGCATGAACATTGCTGTACTTACAGTACCTATGTAAATTCTGTCAACCAGCATCTTCTGGCCCATGCAGCACTAAGCTTTAAATAGTTTATTAGTTTAGCAATACTTTTACAAGTTTTTTTGGGTTTAATTATAATTTGGTTTAAGTTCTTATTAATCAGTATACCTAATAATAAATCATTCATATTTTTTTGTGTTGTCTTTTTATGATTTATGTTAAAAATATTTCCATTTATTGTTTTCTTATTTATTTCGAAGGATAAGAAAAGTACAAATACAAAACAACAACAGACATTTAAACAACAGCAAAATGTGATCACAATGATCTACCTACACCTAGGTACTCATGTAAACACTACTTTCTTTAATCTAAAATTTGCGCCTCCCAACTGAGTCAACTATCGTTATTTTATTATTAAACATTTTGCGCAAATAAATATCGATCATGCATGGAGTGAGGCACTTAATTGATTCGATCGAGCTCGAGCATAACAATAAAAAATAAATAATATGGGCAAATGTTAAAAAAAATATATATTTTAAAATACTTACTGGATCATTTTGTAAAATCCAACCATGGAATCAACTGTCTAAAGTTCTACAATACCAACTTCTACAGCGACTACAACTACTACTTAATTAACTACCATCCGTTAATTTGAAGCGAAAACAAACCATTTCACTAACACATCATATACCGCTAGTCATTAATTGAAGTACTAAACACAATATTTAAACTTAGGCACCGATTTGAACACTTCAGAAATTTAATTAAATGTTTTTCTAAACAATATGACTTGCAGTATTGCACTAACTGCTCGCTCGCGATCTCCTTTGACACTGACATTTGTTTACTCGATCGATATGTCGATTTCATAGCACCATGCGCCGGCGCACGCTCTGCCGGCAATCAGACAAGTTTCGACCTGTATTGATATTGCGATCCTTGTTATTCTTAATCAGTAACCCAAGAGAGAAAGAAACGGGTATATTTCTGTTATAAAAAAAAAACAAAGGACATTGTTTCTTGCGTTGCCAGGATTTAGTTTGAGACCCAGAGCAATATTATTAGCAAATTGACTAAGGACTGATACCTATCTGAAATTATACACAACCTATTTTCGAGGTTTGATTGAGGCCGAAAATCGGAAATTTAAGGTGTCTGCTACTGCTTAGCTTGAATTTCGCTAACTTCCACTAAGTATTTTTTAATAAAGTATCTTTCGTTTTAATTATAAAAGTAGGTAATCATTGACGTTTCTGTGTCTCAGTCAAATTCAAGAACTTTTTTAACGATATGAATATGCTTTAAAAAGAAAGAACAAAAAAGATAGAAAATATTTATTTGGCATATAAGTAAACAAAGTAACAACAAGGTACACAATTGCAGCTCAGCTATGCTGAGCTACGGGATCACAGCGCTGATTTTCAGCAGCCAGCCAAAATTTATATAAAAATTGAACATAGGTACCTACCTATTTACCTATGGACCTTTATGCTTACTTTCTGATCGGAAGAGGCTACAGTACAAAATTATGTGGGCTCTCTCGCTCTCTCACTTTAACGATACCAATTTGTTAGATCAGCGCTTGTCAACTCCACAAAACTCATTACAAAATATATGTTCGTAAACTGAAAGAACCTTAGAAAGAACTAACAATCCTGACTTTAGGGATTTTTCTTAAGGCAGCAACACTGTTTACTGCGACAACTTGTCGCCGACAAGTTGGCAACATGTGCATTTTTCTCACATTTATTTATTTATTTATTATTAACTTCGATATGTCCGAACCTTACCATAGAATTTGGCTTCAAACATTTATTAATTACAAAATGAATTATGCTGAAGAAAAATATTTTATACAGAATTGGGGAAGATAGGTTTTTGACGCCTGGTAAATAAGACTTTCAATGAGGGCTATCGTTTTTTGTCTCACTAGATGGCGCACTGTTGCGTGAGGTTTTTAAGTATGGCTTTCAAACTTCAAAGTCTGTTAATAAGGGCGTGAAAACAAAGTTTAGATTAAAATCATATTTAATACACCTTAAAACCGTACCATAAAAATATCGAGCATGCCACAGTGTTGCATAGTCCTCAAAACACAGACATTCATTGCCCCGGAACCCATATTTGCCATAATTAAATTCAGATATTACAAAATATTCACAAAAAATTTCTAATTAAAAATAAACCCGCGTAGCTCACTCAAAAACTATGAGATTTGAAATTTCGGAGACCTCACGCTACACTAGCGCCTCTAGTGGCGAATTCATTCGCGATAGCCCTCATTGTCACTAAACACAGTGTTGCCAAGAAAGTCTACTTAGCTACATTTGGTCGATTTTTAGGTCCACTCATTTTATTATTTAGCCTAGAAAAGTAGGCTAGTACGCTAAGCAGTTTTCACCATTCATCCCATTCAGATCAGTCGTTAGGAATATTAGTTAAAAACTTAAAAAAAATATATTATTCAGCAACATAGCTCATCAAATCTGAAGGTTTTGCAAATAGCTTCACAGAAATTAAACCAATTATAATCGTTTCCTAGATTACGAATGCGCACAGATCTACTTAAACGTGCTTTAATTATCATAAGGGTTCAGGCCTTGAGGCCCTATACTACGAAGTGCAAAATTCGAACTTCGTATCTTGCCATCCCACTTACGCTAATATTATTTAACACGAAAGTGAGGGGGACGGTACGATGCAAACTTCGATTTTTGAATTGCGTAGTAGCCCCGTAGTAGTCAATTTTTGCACTATATTTTGATATAATAGCCACTTTGAATTAAAGCTTCTTTGCGTAGTTAAAAATTAGAAGTAAAAAAAATTGTGGCCATTTCAAATTTTCATTTATTAAGGCCAAATTTGGGCTGTCATCGGTCATTACCTTGCATATTTCGTTTTCTGGATTTTTTTTACCGTACAATGGCGAAACCTACTATAATTTGAGTAGCAACATTATTCAAATGTCATGGGCAAACAGCTAAAGAGTAAAAGAAAACAGACACTTGAACTTAGTACCTACGTGTGTTAAAATAGTTTTTTTTTAAATTTCCTGCTGAAACATGGGCAAAACAGTCAAAAGATTATTATAACCATGATAAGAAAATTCAAACAAAAACAAACAGAGAGGGAAGCCTTGTTCAAACAGAAAAAAGCGTGTTTAGATTAGATGCGGTGACCGAATTTGTAGGCTTAGTAGGCATGGCAAATATTTTGATACTAATATCCCTTTCAGAACTTACAATTTTGGTTCCTAAAATTTACTTTTTCTCATAAATATTCGTACTAGGTATTAACCTTTTTATGTTCAACATATCGTTTTTAATAATTACTTATTTTCGAATTGGCATGCGATAGACAAAGAAGCATAAAGTAGGCAGGCACGATTATTATGCCTAATCGTCACTTTTGTACGGCACAGAAGTGATATAATATCGACTCTTTGCTGATTCAAAGAGTCCTTATGCACATCGCTGAACTCTATGTACTTTATATTATTACCACTATGAATTATGTCAAACTGTCAAGCTGTGTCATGTATAATTTCTAATTGAATAAAGCCTAGCTTTATGTAAAAGGTTTATTTCCGTATTATTACAATTTATTCAATTAGTAAAATGGATAGATTCTTACGACCCGAACGTTTTGATGGTGACCCATCATTAAATACCACCGCGCCTGAGTGGGAACACTGGAAGCGGACCTTCGGAAACTTTTTGACCGCTCGTGAAGCCGCGTCCGCCCCCGCTGCAACGGATGCTGGCGCACCTGCTGCTCCTGCTCGTCTTCTTGACGCCGTCAAGCTACAACTGCTAGTGAACTATGTTTCGCCGCGAGTTTTTGCATACATCAGTGATTGCACAACGTATGCCGATGCCATCGCCATCCTGGATGCCTTGTATGTAAAACCAAAGAATATAATATACGCTAGACATGTACTCGCGACGAGGCGCCAGCAGTCAGGAGAATCTATCGACACATATCTTCAGGCACTCAGACAACTATCTAAAGAATGCCAATTCAATTCCGTGGACGCTGAAACGAATAGAAGTGATAGCATACGTGGAGCTTTTATAGCCGGGATCAATTCATCTAACATTCGTCAGAGACTGTTAGAAAATTTGACGCTGACCTTAGAGCAAGCCTACAATCTAGCGCTATCTATGGAAACAGCTGAAGCTAACTCGGTGCTATTTAATAGCCAATCTCCAATTGTCAACTCTATGTCTCATTCTTCAAAAACCAATGAAACTACCACTCCATCTACTTCTAGATCTCTTGAAACAGTAGCTGCAGCACCTAGATCCACGGAAACAAAATCTTATCGACGCAAGTGCTTTTTCTGTGGCGGCCCTCTTCATGCTCGCAAAACCTGCCCGGCAGTTGATGTTGAATGCCATGCTTGTGGTAAGAAGGGTCATTTTTCGACTGTTTGTCGTAGCAAAGGTCAAAACAGCGCCGCCACCTCAAGTACTGATGATGGCTGTAAGCACTGCACCGCTTGCATAACAGCTGCTTCACCTACTTCACTTCAAAAAGCTATGGCTGAAGCTTACATCAAAGGTGTTCGTGCTGACGCTTTAATTGACACGGGAAGCAGCATAAGTTTCATAAACGAAGAATTCGCAAATCTGCTAAAGCTAAGAAAGCTTAACTGTCAACAAACAGTGACGATGGCTTCACTGTCTTTGACATCACAAGTAAATGGCCTCACCCGCCAAACTATTCGCATAGGGAAGTACTCTTACGAAAATATTGAACTCCTAATCGTAAAGGATTTGTGCGCTGACATGATTATCGGTCACGACATATTGAAACTGCACTCGACCCTGGAGTTTGAATTTGGTGGATCGAAGCAAGCGCTCAAAGTTTGCTCTGTAGCCGAAGCAACCGTACCTGCGGTGCCGTTGTTTCCGAATCTTACTCTAGACTGCAAGCCGATCGCCATAAGATCTCGCAAGTACTCATCTGAAGATCAACAGTTTATCACGTCCGAAGTAGAAAAATTGTTACGAGACGGCATAATCGAAGAGAGCCAATCGCCGTGGAGAGCGCAGGTCTTGATTACTAAGAACGCCAATCACAAGAAAAGAATGGTGATTGATTACTCGCAGACTATTAATCGATATACACAGTTAGACGCTTACCCTCTGCCAAATATAGAAGAAACTGTTACTAAGATCTCTAACTACAATATATTCAGTGCTATCGATCTTCAAAGTGCTTATCACCAAGTGCCGATACTTCCTCAAGAGAAAATCTACACTGCATTCGAAGCTGCAGGAAATCTTTACCAATTTACTAGAATTCCTTTCGGCGTCACAAACGGCGTATCTGCGTTCCAAAGAACTATCGACTGGGTGATCCGGAAAGAAGGATTAACAGGGACGTACGCCTACCTCGACGATATTACCGTTTGCGGTAAAACACAAGAAGATCATGATGCAAATCTCGAAAAGTCTCTCAATGCACTCAATAAGTACGGGCTTACAATAAATAAGGAGAAAAGTAAGTTCAGCCTCAAATCGATCAACATACTGGGATACTCTATTGACAACCACATTATCAAGCCTGATAACAATAGATTGCAACCTCTGCTCGACTTACCTCCGCCCAATGATATTGCATCACTCCGCAGAACTTTGGGAATGTTCGCACATTACTCCAAATGGATACCCAATTTTTCTGAGAGAATTCATGCTCTAGCTCACGCCTCGCAGTTTCCTTTAAGCGAAGAAGCGGTAAAAGCTTTTGAAATCTTGAAATCGATAATCGCCAAGTCTTCCGTAAATACTATTGATAACAACGTGGGTTTCACAGTCGAAACAGATGCCTCTGAACATTCGATCGCGGCTACTCTATCTCAAAACTCTAGGCCAGTTGCTTTCTATTCTAGAACATTAAATCACTGCGAACAAAAACACTCTGCCATAGAAAAAGAGGCCTACGCCATCGTTGAGTCTTTAAAAAAATGGCGACATTTCCTGATCGGAAAATCTTTCAATCTTATTACTGATCAAAGGTCTGTCAGTTTCATGTTCAATGCTAAGCTGCCAAGCAAGATAAAGAATGAGAAAATTCAGAGATGGCGACTTGAACTGGCTCCGTTCAAGTACGACATAATTTACAGGCCTGGGCGAGAAAACCACGTCGCTGATGCACTGTCCAGAGTCTCTGCTAGCATGAGTCTACAATCACGAAGTCTTAAACTAAAGGAGTTGCACAATCATCTCTGTCACCCCGGTGTGACAAGAATGCATCATTGGCTCAAAACTAAAAATCTGGTTTATACGATCGAAGAGATAAGGGCCATGACAAGCAATTGCCGAACTTGCGCAGAGATAAAGCCAAACTTTTTCAGAAATCAAGACCCGCTCCCTGAGCTTATAAAGGCCACTTCACCTTTTGAGCGTCTTAGTATAGATTTTAAGGGCCCGGTCCCAACAAATACCAAGAATCGGTTCATACTTACTGTCATCGACGAATATTCACGTTTTCCATTCGCCTTTCCATGTACTGATGTAAGTGCGAGGACTGTAACTATGCATCTGAATTCGCTTTTCATGATATTTGGTATGCCGGCGTATATACACTCCGACCGGGGATCGTCGTTTATGTCCTCAGAAGTTAAAGAATTTCTTCACTCACGAGGTATCGCTACGAGCCGCACTACCGCCTACAACCCCCAAGGGAATGGCCAGGTGGAAAAATTAAATTCAACACTATGGAAAACAGTTCAATTGGCTCTACGGACCCACAATTTGCCGAAGGAAGAGTGGGAGAAAGTCCTTCCATTCGCTCTACATTCCATACGCTCACTGCTGTGTACGGCAATTAATTGTTCACCACACGAGAGGATGTTCCGGCACAGCAGACGCTCTCCTAACGGAACCTCGATGCCTACATGGTTGACTGGAACAGGGCAGGTTCTTCTACGCCGCTGTGACCGAGCCAGCAAATATCAGCCCCTAGTGGAAGAAGTGGATCTGCTAGAAGCAAACGCAGATTATTCATATATTCGGCTCCCTGATGGCCGTGAAACAACCGTGTCAAATAGGCACCTAGCCCCGATTGGAGGTCAGGGAGAAATTATTGCCCAAGAAACAGAACCTGATTCTAATACGCGAGAATCCCCAATAATTACCCAAGATATCAGCCCCGAGCACCAATCTGTGTCCGGAAAAGACAGCTTTACACCTCCTCAAGATGTTGAACAGAAACAGTCTGAAGTGGCTCCACTGCCAGAGCCAGAAACGTTGAGGAGACCTGCCAGGGCTCGGAAACCGCCGCACTATCTCAAGGATTACAGCATGAGCGTGTGCTGTTCTGGTAACTGTGGAGGAATCTTCTCAGAGCCGCGGAGAATGATATAATATCGACTCTTTGCTGATTCAAAGAGTCCTTATGCACATCGCTGAACTCTATGTACTTTATATTATTACCACTATGAATTATGTCAAACTGTCAAGCTGTGTCATGTATAATTTCTAATTGAATAAAGCCTAGCTTTATGTAAAAGGTTTATTTCCGTATTATTACAAGAAGCTTAGGGGCTGTTTCACCATCCATTGATTAGTGTTAACTGACGGTTAAATATGATGCCGTCTCCGTCTTTTCGAACAAAACAAATAGAGACGGCATCACACCTAACCGCCAGTTAGCAATGATCAATGGATGGTGAAATAGCCCCTTAATATATGGTGATACCTGGTGATACCATCTGCATTTTTATTTTATTTTCCACGGTTTTGCAGGTTCATCTTTCATTAACCAGACTCTAGCTAGACCCTGTCAAATTTTCCTTCAATGGACAGAGGCATTTTTACTACAAAACAAACAACTAACATACAAGCCAACTTTAACACAAGTAGCCTTTTGCATTGATTTGACTACTTTTAGTTTCAGTTACCTAGCAACCCTGCTCAACTGTCATTGTCATCTTGTTTTATTGTCGTCACGAGAAGTCAATAATCCGAAAACACCATTCATTATTACAGGCAGTTGTTCGTAGGATACGCCTTTTGAAAACTCCTATACCACTTGTTGCGTTGCTGAGCGAACACCAAATACCCACGTCACAGTTTGACTTGAGCTTTCGGATGGAGAGGCTTGACGGTGAAACAGAAATGCCAGCAGCAGAGCAGAATTCCGAGCAGTCTCGTCTAATCGGCTCCAATATGCCAAGCAGAATAAGCTACATGAATCTAGTCGGCAATTTGAGTGCGCTGATATTCGTCGGTATAATTATTTACTGCTGTTGTGCTAAACAGAATGGATCTGTATTATTTGCATTTCATCCAATATTAATGGCTCTTGGGGTAAGTGACGCGTAGATATTTTTTTTACGTAGGTAGTAGATAAACCGCTAACAAGATTTTTAAATATTTTGTAGTGATGTTTTTGTATCATTTATTTATTATTTATTGCTTGTGCTGTGATAAGTAGATTAAAAAATTAAAATTAATTGGATATTAGTTATTATTATGGTCTGTTTTTTAATCCGAGATACTAAAATGACATTTCATGTGTTACCGTTTTTTTGCGTCTCTTAAATAGTGATGTGCCGCAACCAGTTATCACCGAAAGATTTTGTAGGTTCCTATGTTATGTGTATAAAATATTAAGATATGAACGGATCTGTGACGTACGAACATGTACGGCACTTAGGACATTCTAGAAAAGGTAAAATGGGTCTTATAAAAATGTGACCGTTTTGGAGATATTTCTACTTTTTATAGATATGTAAGTTTCAATTTCATTCTAAGTACGATCCTCCTCAATGCTTACCATAAAAACACACATACCATAACACGAGAAAATGCACTGAACACATCCAATCACAATATGAGTAAAGTAAAGAATGTTGAATATGAAAAACATGAATGACGTTGTGTGATATCTGAGGGGTTACTACGAAAATCGAAGTACATATCGCAACGTCCCTTTTACTTGCGTATTTAACGACATAAGCGTCAGCAGAAGAGCAACATACAAAGTTTGAGTTTTGATCTTCTTTTGGTATAGGGCTTCGTAGGGGCCTGACCCTATATTTCGTAGTATAGGGGTAAAGGCCTTCGTTGGGGCCTGACCCTATACTACGAAGTGCAAAACTCGAACTTCGTATGTTGCCATCCAGCTGACGCTTATGTCATTTAATATGCGAGTGAAAGGGACGGTGCAATACGAACATTGTTTTTCCAGTTTTGTAGTAGCCCCTCTGTGTTATGATTTTTTACGTTGGCACTAAGTGATGAACACTGTCAGCAGCAGGGTTACTACGAAACTCGCATGTCAAAGTTCGTTTCGTGCGTTCCAGATGACACTTATACTATTTAATACGAGAGCGAGAGGGACGGTACGATACGAACTCCGAGTTTCTTAGTAGCCTGGTATAATTAATCAAAGAACACTGTATTTTTACCTGTGCTTAGATTTTATCACCTTATCGTAAAAGTGCAATATATTTTCATAATAGAAAGTAGAATATTAAATGCTTTAATGTTATTTTTGCTATCATAAAATATATGTTTAACCAATTATTTACAATTATATCGGAAACCGAAATCATAGAGCAGCACTGTTTGTTTTATGCTGGCCACATTATTTTTACATTTGACATTTCAGACTGTCATTAAATTTTAGTATCTAGGTTTCACAAATAGACCATAGGTATGAAGCCAACTTTAAAGATTGCATTGATAAGCATAAAATGTAAAATGAATATTTTATTAGTTAAAAACCATAGTGTGACTATTCCTTGACATAAATATAAATAATGTAACAAGTTTCTTTAAACTTGTTTATATTTATTTATTGTACAATAACTTTTATAAAATTTTAATGGAATTAAGTTTATTTAGTACACTGGCTTTCTCAACTTTTTTTTATCTGGGTACCAGTGACTAAGCAAGTTTTATTGTTAACCAACTTTAAAAAAAGGAGGTTCACTATTTGTATTTTTTTTTACAGTGGACTGTTTTTATTACCTCAGCTGTGAATTCAATCACCCCAGGAGATTTAGCAACAGAATGGATGCCCATTCGTCTAAGGAGTGCACGCCACTGGGTCTTGCAAATTATTTCTGGTATAGTTATACTGACTGCATTCTTGGTTATACTTTCAAACAAAATAATTCTTGGCAAGGATCACTTTGTGACACTACATGCAAAATTTGGACTAGCTTCTCTAATATTCATGGTCATTACTATGACAGGAGGTCTGGGAGCTTTATACAGCCTGAAGTTAAAGCATTATCTGGCTCCTATTTACACTAAACTATTACATGCGTCTGTTGGTCTCCTCACCATCACTCTTGGCACTGTCACCATCATTCTAGCCTTTTACTCAGAGTGGTTTGATTTTGGTGAGGTGTTACGCTACACTAATCTTGTGTTGGTGCTCATTGTCATGCTCTTCACAATATTGCGCCCAACTTTAAAAGTTTACTTCCGTTTGATGGAAAGAATTGAAAATGGAAATTAGTTTAATCATTTATTGCATACTTGAAAAAGAGTAAACATATTTATATGTGTTGCTTTGGCCTTGCATTGTGTTTTTGAGTCTGTTATACTATTTTATAGTAAGAAATTTTTAAAATTTTTACTACCATGTTTTTTAAACAAACAGATCAATATTTTATATAGTTTATTATACATAATAGATAAGTAGAATTAGAATTTAAATGTTGGTCCAAGAACACATATTACTTGCATAATATTTTCTGTTAACAACAACCCTGTGAAGAATTTTAGTTTCTTAGTTAAGATGGGTAAAATAACTTAATTAATGTTGATATGGCTTTTATATGTTGTCTTCCTATCTACAAGACTATTATTATAACTTATATGTTAAATGGTTGAGAGTAAAATAGGCATTTATAATGTCATAATAATCATGTACTGAAAATTCACATCTGCTCTTGTAGAAATTAGTTTATAGTTATTTAAGGCCATTGATGATAGATTTCTCCAATAGCACAAAGTAGTTTTAATATTTTTATCATAAAGAAGACAAAGACATTCTTAGATTCTTTCTGTAAAAAATATATTAAGAGACTAAAAGTACAGACATAGTTTATGATCAATCACACACAAGACACTTTAATATTATAATATGTCATAATCATAACATTTTGTTAATATTCAAATTGTAAAAACTTTATCATCCCAGCCTATATACGTCCCACTGCTGGGCACAGGCCTCCTCTCAGAACAAGAGGGCTTGGGCCATAGTTCCCACGCGGGCCCAGTGCGGATTGGGAACTTCGCACGCACCATTGAATCGCTTCGCAGGTTTGTGCAGGTTTCCTCACGATGTTTTCCTTCACCGCAAAGCTCGTGGTAAATTTCAAATGTAATTCCGCACATGAATTTCGAAAAACTCAGAGGTGCGAGCCGGGGTTTGAACCCACGACCCTACTTGAAAGGCGATAGGTCAAACCACTAGGCCACCACGGCTTCAAACGGCTTTCGGCTTGTAAAAACTTACTATGGGCTAATTGGATGGAATTTGGTTTTAACTTTAACTAAGTAGGTACTATTAATCATACCAAAACTAAAAATTTTAGAACAGAGATATTTACATGTTTTGATATTCTCTTGTTTTAAATCTTAATCATTATCTTTCCAGTGATATATTTTAAAATTGCATGATCTTAATTGTTACCAAATTAAATTAAGTATAATAACTTGCCATCAGTAACTAATTTATACTAAATAAATAGTTATTGTATACGATTTATTATTTGCTAAGGGATTGAAGATCTATCTTATAAGTTGTCACAATTCAAACAATTTTTGGAACAAGTGTTAATGAATAAATGTATTTTTTTACTTTTTATTACTATCGTAACTATGTGTTGCGTAAATAAATAATGTTAACTAAACTAAACTTGGCTCGATTTTAAACTCTACTACTTCACAATCGCATGGTTCTATATTTAGAACAAAAATGGGAAGTACTTGTACCTACCTATCCTTAATTTCTTCATTACTACTTCATGTAAATCAAAAAATTAAAACAGTTTGTTTTATCAAAATGATTTGTCAAAGTGTGAAGCATTACGTTTCTAGTCATTTGAAGGCTCACCAAGTGTATTATTATGGTATATGTTTAATATTTAGATATACACATGTAATATTTTATTTTAATTTGCAATTGAACTGGGTTTTAATTGGTGCTTTGAAAGCTATTGTTTAATTATTCATAATAAGTTTTATTTTGAAATAAATAATTAGTAATAAAATGAAAGTGGAACATGCACAAATATTTGTTATTTAATTTGTTATTCATATTTTAATTAATGATTAAGTTTAGTACATAGTCCTGATTTATAACCATTTAAGACTCCTACAGCTGTGCCAAATTGTGAAATGTCAGTCGACCAAGAAATTGAGCTCAATGTTATTTCCAAACAAAAAAACATCCAGTCTATTTTCATCAACAAATCAAATTCCTAATCAAACTGCGTCAAATTTACTTAATGCGACGAGCTGGCGACGCGCACCTCATTTTTTTTTTTTTTTTACGACCGACCACTATAGTGACTTTCATGGTCGACGACTACTAAACTGGATTGTAAAAAGGCAATTCAATTACAGTGAAATAAAATAAGTTTGTTAGGTAGTTTTGTTTAGAAGAGAATCCTTTATAGGGATATGTTCGCCTCTGCCTCTGTACTATCTGTATCGACTATGTATTTTTTTTTTTCAATTTATGTGCAATATAAAGGGGTTTTATAGGTACTTAATATCCATATTATGGTTATGGTAGAAGTGCGCTTAAAACGCGATAGCTAAAGAAATATAACATGTATGTGCTGTGGTTACTTAGACGTCTCAGGATTACCATTTTTTACATTTACATATGCAAAACAAATCAGAACTCGTGTTCTGTACACCTTTTTATTAACACTTACACGAATTATAAGCTATATATGGTTACCCTAAATGCGGGTGCAAGTTATTTAACGAGCTTCATCTTCGCGTACATTTGTTAAAACAGCATTTCGAAAATACAAACTGAGATATGGATGCACAGAAAAACCAGAAAAAGAGGCCAGCGCTGGGAAAAGACTCCAAAAAAACAATCATAAAACAGCATTTTTTAATTAATTTGTTTGCAGTAACATTTCATTGCCCCCCTCTCCCTCCCCAAGCGCATATACACAACAAATGTATTAAGTACTTAAATTAGTTCAAAGTTTTATCACGACGTTGTATAAATTTTAGCAATTAATTTGTCCACCTTGGCCGCTCCAAAATATCTAATGGCGACTGTACACCTACATATTAATTGTACATCTACCTTAATTAAATCACGTAACCAGTAATTTGAAAATATTTTTGTAAATGTAGGTAGCTGTGAATCAATACTTTTTGATTTATTAATTTTCGATAACAAATAGTATATTATTATTCAATATGTTTCTTTGTATATCTTATTATATGGGCACGGAACTTGCAGTTTAGTTTAGCCTAAATGCATAAAATGTCTAATGTTACAAACATATATTAAAATTAAATATTTATCCAATGAATACAACTTGTTATTTCTTTGTTCTTTGAGTATTTGGTTGTCTATACTATTATTACTAGAGTAGGACAAGTACACTCTGCTTTTCACTTTGATTGCGAGGCAATGAGGGCTATCGCGTATGAATTCGCCACTAGAGGCGCTTGTGTAGCGTGAGGTCTCCAAAATGTCAAATCTCATAGATTTGGGTGAGCTACGCGGGTTTATTTATAATTAGAATCGTTTTGAGAATATTTAGCAAAATCTGAAATTAATGAGGGCTATCGCGTGTGAATTCGCCACTAGAGGCGCTAGTGTAGCGTGAGGTCTCCGAAATGTCAAATCTCATAGTTTTTGGGTGAGCTGCGCGGGTTTATTTATAATTAGAATAAATTTATGAATATTTTGCAATATCTGAAATTAATTATAGCAAATATGCGTTCCGGGGCAATGAATGTCTGTGTTTTGAGACAATTTTGTCTTTCGGAAACCTTTGTCTTCCCTTTTTTCCGAACAAAACGGGGACTATGCAACACTGTGGCATGCTCGATATTTTTATGGTACGGTTTAAGGTGTATAGATTTTAATCTAAACTTTGTTTTCACGCCCGTAATAACAGACTTTGAAAGCCATACTTAAAAACCTCACGCAACAGTGCGCCATCTAGTGAGACAAAAAACGATAGCCCTCATTGAAAAATGTGAAATTCATCTACCTATAACCGTTTTTATTCGATTTTTTTTTAAGCTTTACTTGTGGTTGCGCAAGCCTACACTATCTGGTAATGAGATTTAATTCCGAGATTTGACTATTCCCCAATTCCCAATTAGACTTCCCAAAAATTACATCGTGGCATTCATAATCATTAACGTTGCATGTACAATAAATTTCAAGTCTAATCCTAGCGTTTGAAATTTTGTGTCTTTATTTCGATCCCGTGGGATAATCGGGATGAAAAGTAGCACGTGTTGTGTTATTCCAGATGTCCAGCTATTTACGTAGGCACCAAATTTCATCCAAAGCTGTGCAGCCGTTTTAGTGTGAAAGAGTAACAAACAACAATACCGTGGGAATTTCCAAAAATTAAACCGTTATTGGCGTTGCATTGAAAACAATTGTGCCAAATTTCAAAATTCTTAATCAGTAATCAGTAACTTTATTTGCTAGAACATAGGTAGGTACAATAGTGGATGGTGGTATTTTACATTTTGGTCGCTATGTCTTACCCGCAAATGCAGGTGTACAAATATTTATCTATTTATCCTAAGTAATTTTTACTATCCCAATTAAATAAAAACAATATTAAAATTATAATTTAACAATCCATAACAATTAGTAAATGTCAAGAGATAAGTATAATAATGATGGAGTAATATAATATAATAATTATTTAGCTTAAATTTAGACTTATAAACTATTTAACCGCTTCGTTCAAAAAAATGTGTAACAGAGTAATAGCATTTACTAATTAATAATTCAGTCATTTTCCTTTTAAATATTTTTAAATCTAGTTGTATAATGTCCTTCGGTATCTTATTATAAATGCGGGGAGCCATGCCCAGCAAGCTTTTTGCAACTAGAGCTGTTCTCTTGGTGGGGGCACGCAAGTTGTGCTGGTATTGAGCTCGAACAGGCAGTTTCCGCCCGCGAGATGCTAACACAAACAAATCGGGATTGCATTTGACAAACAAAGCTACTTCAAGTATGTATAGTGAAGGCAGAGTAAGTAGTTTCAGAGCTTTGAATGCCGAGACACAACTTTCTTTCGGTCAAGCCAAGCGGTTAAGATTTCAAGTTTTATTCGTGGGAACATTGGGATAAGAATAGGGAGCCGAGCCTAGATATGTGCTATTCCAAACGTGTTCCAAACGTTCGGCTACCTATATAGGTATACAATACCAAATTTCATCCAAATCCGTTTAGCCGTTTTAGCGCAAAGGAGTAGTAACGTATATACCTACACTTCTAAACAAACTTCGCATTTATATTGGTTGGTTGGTTGGTGTAGCCGGGCCTAGAGATCTGGCAGATATCTACCCACTACTAGATGTCGCTATTATGAACAATTTTCAAACTACATCGTATTTTTTAAAATGATGTAATAATATATATATTTTAGGTTTTTACTCAACAATTATTTAAAACTGGTTTCAACACACTTATTTAATATTGTTTCATCATATTTATTTTTTCTTGACAGTTTTATATCCACATGCTATTGTGTTTTATCTGTATCTATCCACCGGAATCGGACCCTATTTACTATGTAGGAAGTGCAAAATTCGAACTTTTTTTTTTTTTTTTTTTTTTTTTTTTTTTTTTTTTTTTTTTTTTTTAATAGCTTCGCGCTCTTGGCGCATTTAGCAAACGGGGAAACGGAATTAGATAAGGGAAATGCGTAAGATCGGAATTTAGAAAAATGGGTTGGAAAAGATCAGGAAGGGTAAAGATAAATAATAATACTTATAGTTTAATATTGTTATGAGATAGAAATGTAATATAGCTTTAAATATATATAAGGAATTATCATTAATTACAAGGAGGGATGGAACAGATACGGAAACGGAACGCCAAGGAGTGACAGCTGTTGTAGAAATGAGAACGATCATAAAGTTGTCGACTGACCGCTTGACTTCCTTGGTGTCAGCACGTGTTTGTGTCGGACCTGCGAAATTTTGTGGCCTAGTGCTATTTTTTTTCGTGTTTTTTGTGTTACCCATCGGAATCGGCGATCAGTAAGTGTTTTAACCAATTCTCGTACGCTGTTAACCCCGCTATGTCTCATTTCCCGCCAAAACCTCCAGACATAACCTCAGTTATTGGGGACCCGGTTTCCGCCGGCCCACCGGTGGATTTGTCGCAAGACAGTCAATCGGAGGGGCCGATGGAAGCCGAGACATCGTCACTGGGGACAAAAAGGAGGGCTACGGTGCAGGGTGGATCCCAACCTCCGACTAAGTTGGGGGGCAGGGCTCCTTCCGACTCCATAGCTCATCTTTATGAACACCCGGATCTTAAAAATGGACGAAAATACACTTCCAATGACGGAGGACCTTTCCTAGTCCATGTTTCCAAACCTGAATCCGATCCCTCCGCCGGTACCACCCTAAACCCCATTAAGTTTGGCCAAGTGATGGTTAACTCTCGTGTTCAGAACATAACGCGAGACGGTATAAAAAAAGTAGGTAGAAACCGCATTAGCGTTGAATTTAATACGGCAGAGGCAGCAAATGCCTTCTTAGTGGACCCTTTACTTGCGTCTAAAAACTTTGAAGCAACCATACCAACGTTTAATATCACCCGCATGGGTATTGTCAGAGGAGTGCCAACGGACCTTGCCCTGGATGCATTTGTCAGTGAAGTAGAGCTTCCTTCTGGCTGTGGGGTAATCCTCAAAGCCAGGCGACTAAACCGCAAAGTCCACAAACCTGATGGAGTTGAGTGGATCCCTACAGGAACTGTTGTAGTTACTTTCAGCGGCCAGGTTCTTCCGTCCAGAATTTTCTGCTGCTACACATCTTTGGTGGTTGAAAAGTATCGTTTGCCCACAATACAGTGCCACAGTTGCTGCAAATTCGGACACATATCAGAGCAGTGCCGATCAAAACCAAAGTGTTTCAAATGCGGTCAAGAACATACAGGGAAAACATGTGTTGTGCAGGAAGACTTAGCGTTTTGCTTGTTCTGCTCAGGCAGGCACTTCGCTACTAACAAGACCTGCCCAGAACACACTCGCCAACAGGCTATTAAGGATACAATGTCTGAAGACAATATTTCTTACTCTCAGGCATGCGAGAGGTTCCCCCCCGTGAAGAGAACGTACGCTGATGCGGCTCAGATGCTCCCCCCTTCCCAAACAGACCATATTTTGTCTCAATCGCAAAACAACTCCTCCCTCCCCCCCACCTTCAGTCAGTCCCAAAGCTATAGGAAAACCGTTTTCACCCCAAGGTCCCCACGTCGCCCCCTAACACAAGGATATGACCGCGCCGCGCACAACGCCTTAATTAGTGATCGGAACCCTCCGCCTCCTAGGACTGGTGCTGCGCTCCAGTCCCCTAACTCCCCGCTCTCACCCTCCTGTCATTCCCCACACAACGATAACCTGCTGGATATGTTGCTATCCTTGTTGATCAATATGTTCAGCAAAATGGATGAATTCCCACTACCGCCCAACGTCGCCAATAAACTTTCCCAGTTTCTTTCAGTTGTCAAAATTCCATCTCATCCAGTGGAACAGTCACAGTCTCCGCCCTAAGAAACACGAAATTCTGCAAATGGTATCCTCGTATGACCCTGCTGTCTTTGCCATATCGGAGACCTGGTTGATTCCAGGATCCCGGTTTCGGGTGCCTGGCTTCTCGTGCCTCCGACATGACAGAGATGACGGCTACGCTGGAGCCGCTCTTCTCATTAAATCTTCTATTACGTATTCTCGTATAACTCTTCCCCCTATCGCCCGTGGTATTAATGCCGTCGCCGCCAAGATTATGGACTTTTCCGTTCTTTCGATCTATATCCATGATCCTCACTCTATTAATATATCAGACCTCGAGCACATATTTTCTGCCCTCCCGGGCCCGTTCCTCATCTTAGGTGACTTTAACTGTCACCATCTCATGTGGGGTAGTGCCGATTACGACGCTTTAGCCTGTGATCTCGTTGACCTGATGGAGGACAAAAACATCTGTCTTCTCAACGATGGTTCGCCGACTCGCAGAACGGCTCCAGGCCTGAATCCTAGCGCCGTGGATCTTTCCTTGTGCTCTCCACAATTTGGCACCCTTCTCTCGTGGTCTGTTCTCCAGGACTCCTATGGTAGTGACCACCTACCCATCTTAATATCCTTCCCTACATCCTTTTCCCAACCCAGTTCTCCCCTAAATACTAGTAGGTACCTCTTGTCCAAGGCAGATTGGGATCAGTTCGCGGCGGACTTGGACGCAGCAGTAAGGAAAATGCCCACTGTCTTACCTGAAAATGCTCCTATTTGTCATGACAATCTAATCGACGCCTTCACAGTTGCAGCTAACACAAATATTCCCCCTAAAAAACGCTATAAGGCTAGGTCCTCTCCACCTTGGTGGGATTCTGAATGTTCGGACATGATTCGCCAAAGGAACGAGGCCGAGAGAGCGTATTGTGGAAATATGTCCCTGGATAACTTTCTCGCATTCAAAAAGACGGCAGCCCTGGCGAAACGTATGTTCAGAAAAAAAAAGAAATCGGGATGGTTAAACTTCTGCCAAAATATCTCTCCTCGCACTCCCTCAACTGTACTATGGAAAGCCATAAAACGCTTCCGAGGGTCATTCATAGCCCGCGATGCGCCAAGTAACGACTCCTCAGCTTGGCTCACGGCATTTATCGACACATTATCTCCCCCTTCTGTCCCTCATATTAACTCTCTCCCTTCCCGCTATCCTCTGAATTGCCCCCAGAACAGTTTTGACCAACCGTTTTCCTGGGCAGAACTTCTGGCATCGCTTGACCACCTTAAGAACTCTGCTCCTGGTCCAGATAGTATCCCTTACGCCTTTCTTGTCAAATCTGGTCAGGTTACAAAAAAAATACTTCCTAGACCTTCTAAATCATTTTTTTGATCTGGGTTTCGTTCCAGAGGCTTGGAAAAATCAAATTATCATCCCTTTACATAAACAAGGAAAAGATCCTCTCCTTCCTTCATCCCACCGTCCCATCGCTTTATCATCCTGCCTACTCAAAATCCTGGAGCACATGATTAAGAAGCGTCTAGAGTGGTTCGTAGAATCTAAAAAAATCCTGTCCAAAAGCCAATTTGGTTTTCGGAGGGAATGGGCACCATGGATAGTCTCTCGATATTAACAACCGACATCAGAATCGCCTTTTCAAGGAACGAGTTCCTTGTTGGTGTATTCTTGGACATATCATCCGCATATGATAATGTCATACTCTCCTTACTCAGAGATAAGCTATCTAAGCTGAGTTTGCCGCAGAAGCTGACGCATTTCATATGTAACTTCCTTATGGAACGTTCCATCGAGGTGAGACATAATGGTTCCCATTCCACTCCGAGACTAATCTGGCAAGGTCTCCCACAAGGATCTGTATTAAGTCCCCTACTCTACAGTTTGTACACCCATGACCTAGACGAGGCTGTTTCACCGTTCTGCAACATTCTACAATACGCAGATGATATAGCATTGTATTCATCGTCCCACTCCGTCGAGGTAGCTACGTGTAACTTGAACCAAGCCCTATTCTATCTGGGAGAATGGCTTGCTGTTCATGGTCTTTCCCTTTCAGTTCCCAAATGTAGCGTGGTCCCCTTTACCAGAAAAAGATCGTTCTCCCCTGTGGAAGTCGCTTTCAATAATCAACTGATCCCTGTTAGTAAACAAGTTAAGTTTTTAGGCGTTACGCTTGACTCTCGTCTTTCCGGTATTCCCATATTGATTTGACAGTTAAAAAATGCCAATCGAGCATCAACATTTTACGTTGTCTTTCGGGTGTGTGGTGGGGTGCTCACCCCTTCTCCCAGAAACTCCTGTACAATGCGATAGTGCGCAGCGTCCTTGATTATGGCTCTTTTGCTTTAGAACCTTGCAGCAAGGTGGCCTTAGGTAAACTAGATAAAATCCAGTTCCAATCCCTCCGGGTGATCCTGGGGGCCATGAAATCCTCCCCGACCAATGCCCTGCAAGTAGAAGCATCTGACCCCCCCTTTTCCTCCGACGGCAGTATCTGGCTGACCGTTTCTTCCTTAGACTTTCCCTTCTGGACGACCACCCCCTTTTACCTAAGCTTCAAGAACTATCGCGTTTAATTACTGACAGCGGATTCTGGTTTAACAAAAATCCGCCATGCCTGATAAATAGTTTCCGTAAATTCAGTAGCCTCCCGGACCCCTCTTTCACATGCTCCCGACTCCCCCTCTTCGCTCATAGTTACGATGCTCTTATTTTTCAACCGAACATAATCCTGGACTTTGGAATATCAAAAAGTCAACCCGGTGCGAACAATTCCTTTTTGCGCAATATCGAAAACTTCTGGCAAGGCTGGACGCTATTATTCACGGATTCCTCCAGGCTCGTACTTGGCGGGGCGGTGGGTTCGGCAGTCTGGATCCCGAGTGACTCAGTTATATTGAGCTTTAAATGCCCGCCTCGCACGTCGGTCTTTACCGGAGAGCTAGTTGCTATCTTGGAAGCCGTTAAGTATATCAATGCCCATGGGATTAGTCGATCGATAATTTTTACGGATTCTCTTAGCGGTTTACAATCAATCAAGGCCAACCCGTTCTCTGCTAAAATTAACTTTCCTTTAGTGTTACTCATCAGGCAAACCCTATTCGAAGCTCATCTCCGCAACATTGAGATCTCATTATCCTGGATCCCCAGTCATTCTGGGATCGAAGGCAACGAGACCGCTGACGCCCATGCTAAAGAGGCCGTGGAAATCGGCAGTTTGGACCACTCCCACTGCTACTTCTATGACCTCTTCTCTGCCGCCAAATCCGATCTTTCCTCTACGTGGCTCCGTCATTATGAGAGCTCTTTATTGGTCAAAGGCCGCCATTACGGGGATATCCAGCCAAACATTCCCCCCAAGCCTTGGTTTTACCGGTTTCGCCAAGCGAACAAACAGACCACCTCAGTCATCTGCAGACTACGTATAGGACATACTTGTTCTCCCTCCCGCTTGTATAGATGGGGCATTGTCCAATCCCCCCTCTGTTCATGCGGCCTGGAGGAGGGTACTGCAGATCATATCCTTTTAAACTGCCCGATGAGAACTACTTCCCTATACAACATCCTCCCGCCTTGTATTCCTAAACCCACCAACCTTAAAACCCTCCTACTCCATGCCTCCTCTAACAAAAAAATCCTTAACCTCCTAATTAAATATATAACTAAAGAAAAAATAAAACTTTAGGTGCTTTTTCGCTTTTGTCGCTCCCTTTGATCCGATCTGTAATGTCTAAATGTTTTGTACTGTCTTCTATGTTTTGTGCTGTCCCTATGTTTTGTGTATGTCTATTGCAGGTACGCAACAAACTCGCTTCCACAACCCCCGTTTAGAAATCTTATCCAACCGGTCTGACACAATATACACTTTGCTGCTGTCAGGTGTCATTGGCAGTAATGGACGCTAACCAAAAGCGACCGATTGCCACTTAACAAAAAAGTTGAAGTTGAAGTTGATCATAAAGTTGACAGGCGAGGATTATGTGATTAAGATCACAGGGGACAGCTCCACATTCACATGCCGAGCTGTCCACTATGCCCAATCTCGCAAGATGTTGGGGTGTGCAAACATGCCCCATTCGCATACGAGACATCATGTTGTTGCAGGCTTACAAAGATAGATTTTGAGAAACCAGGGCTTGGCAGGGATTGCCGTTGATATCCCGATAACGCAAACCCGTCCTTACATCATTGGACGCCCAAAGCTGGCTCCAAGCCTCTCGTAAGTATATCCTTGCAAAGCTACAAGATCCTCAGCTATATTTTTAAACGGATGGAGGTCCCCACTATCTTATCGCTTCGCGAGCTAATTGTCCACGCGTTCGTTTTCCCTGGATCCCCCTATGGCCAGGGATCCAGGCAAAGGAAACTAAGTATCCATTCTGATAGCATTTAAATAGAAGGCTTCGTATTTTATAGATATGGGGATTGTTAGATTTGTTTTGATGGAATTTAGCAATTGACTGCAATGAGCTCAGTGAATCCGAAAATATAAGTGTTTTTGAGTGCATTAAAACTATATATTCAACTGCTTTCAGATACCAAAACCACCTCCAGTATACACAGATGATCTTCTGGTGGAAGGTTAATTTTTGTACAATATTGTACTGAAATGCAATCACCAAACGCCAACACACCATTTGAGGAGACCTTTGACAGCATCTGTGTAAATATGATGGACATCCCAGCTTTGATCAATAACCCAAAAACTGATGATTATTTCTACATCATTTTTAGAAATACTATATTTAGGGCGACAGATGTATAAGAAATTAATGATTCATATTCATGCTGATAAATGGGGAGTTAGAGGAATTAATGTGGGTGCAGAAATAGATTGTATTTATCAACAGCTTTTTATTAAACAAGGAGGCTTCTTATGTTGGCCAATATTTTTGAGGAGGCTATTTTGCAGAGATAGACGAGGCAGGATAGACCAGAGCTAATGATTGGATAGCTGAGTACTCGGAAGAGATATCTATCGCTAAGAATTGACGCCCGTAAATATAGTGGAGGGTCCGCATTCACTTGAAGTGCATTAATAGACTAGATTTCAATGGCCCCAAGACAATTCTAAGAAGCTTTAGGACTGGATACCTTTCAATTTCTTGCAAGCAGCACCAACTTCCAGGGTCTAGTAAAAAGTACCATATCTAAAATGACTTCTTATCAAAGCATTGTCAATAATTTCAGGCATGAAGGATGTGCCACCCACCAACCCTTGAGACACACCTCAGAATATTTAATGTTTTTTCAATTTTGCAGCTATGTAATCACAAATTGGCTGACCTGTTATTTGCTATCTAAAATTACACCTAAAAATTTTGTTTGATTTTTAACCAAAATTACTTGACTACTAAAATTTAACACTAATAGGGAGGGAGTCGCTTTTTCTGGTTAACAATCCACCCACACTTTTGGACACAGAAGCTCCAAACCATGGAGTCTAACCATGTCTTTAACAGCCCTTAAAGAAGAAGTGAGAGACTATTGCTAGCTTTTTCAATGGAGCCATTAATTGAGTATAATTAGTAAATCATCAGCATTTGTAAAACTCTGACAAGATCCATATTTAAAGA
>NC_133473.1:9309148-9337655 GCF_025370935.1 Choristoneura fumiferana
GAATGCTAGATGGATATCGGACGTTATTATTGCCAGACTCAAAAAAATGTCATGACAAGCCGACCTTTGCGAAGCCAAATTGACTTTGAGCCAGAAGCTGATTGCTTTCCATGAAATACTCTAACCTGTTTTTAATCAAATGCTCCGCCACCTTGCGAAGACTGAAGATAGGGCAACTGGGCGATAAGAGGATGCATCGCTAGCTGGTTTACCCTGCTTCAGAATAGTATTATAATTTGAGACCTCCATGCCTCAGGAACAGTGCCAGTAAACATAACTGTATTTATGACAGAAAGGAAATAAGAAAGAATACTGTCACTAACATTTGAAAGAAAGGAATAAGGTACACCATCCTCTCCTGGTGCTGAATCCTTTAGTTTTGCTAAAATACCTTTTAACTCCTCCATTCGGAAGGGTGATCCTAGACTAAATTGAGAAGAAGGGCTAGGAGGAATAGAGGAATGCTGAAAAACATACCCTTCAGGAACTGATGCAGGGGCTAACTGGTCTATGAATTGTTGAGCTAAATTAGGAGGAAGTATTTGTCTAGGAGGTCATTAAATGCAGATCTAAACCTTTTCACGTTTATTCCATACTATGGAAGGTTTTACATTAGGAGAAAGTGACAGACAAAATTGCTTCCATACCTTATATTTTCTTACGCAGCAACTTTTTAGTATCTCTTGCAACTTGCATGTAAATTCAAAGTTTCATTGGTCATTGAGTGGCAATAACGTCTCTCAGCCTCCTTTCGTTTTTTAATTGACTGGGAACATTCAAGTCCCACCAAGGCGGAGAAAATTTTACCTGATGCACTATTTTTAACAGGAAAAGTTTCATCAGCTGCTTCAGTAATTATCTTAGCCAGGGCAGCCGAGGAAGTAACTAGATCCTCCTCATCAATACTGGGGAGATCAGATAATCTCTTATCTACGCCGCTTTTAAACATTTTCCAATCTGCATTATTTAAATTGTACTTGAGCATGGGGCTAGGCCTTGTAAGCAACGGAATAGTAAAAGGAAAGGAAATTAAAATCGAAAAATGATCACTTCCATGGGATGACTCTAATGTATGCCAGGATAATGACGATGAAAGATGAGCAGAACAAATAGATAAGTCCACAACGCTTATGGCCTCTAAAGGGCCAGTTCGCCTAGTGGGGTAGCCATTATTGAGAACACAAAGATTATGACTATCGAGAATATCTAAAATTTGTTCTCCATGATTGCTAGAAACTGAACTACCCCAAGAGCGATGCTGGGAATTAAAATCCCTAGAATCAAGATGGGTTTTGGCAGGAGATTATCACTTGTTCAAGCTCATGAAGATCAATGATGATGGATGAGGAATATATACAGAGACAATACAAATGTTATTTACAATGGCAGCAACAATGGACCATTCATTGTTGCTGTGTGGAGGAGTAGGTATTGTTGAAAATGCTATATTATCCTTAACAAGTAACGCTACTCCACATATCCATCAGGTCTGTCCTCTCTGAGACATGAGTAGCCAGAAACTCTAAACAGAGCTCCAGGCTTAAGCCATGTCTCAGAGAGGGCAAGAGCGAAAGGATTAAACTGATTTATAAGATAGATTAAGTCTTGTTTTTGCTAGTTATACTTCGACAGTTCCACTGAACTATCTTGTCCATTGTGTGTTATAGTAGCAGCAAGTGCTTCAAGCAAGGGGGCAACGTGGGACGATGAAACAAAGTTAGATTTAGATAACAAAGAAATTAAAGCTATTATGGCCTCAGCCACAGATTGAGATTGTGAATCAGTATTGTTGGAATCTTTCAGCGCGCAACCATTTGGTGGAGGTGGAATAGCATATTCCTTAATCAGAGCATTGTGAGCCACTTGATCGTATCCTTTACTGGTTCTAACTGGAGGGCCTCGGGGTTTAACAAATACTGTTTTTCTATATGACTGAGTGGGTGTACTTTGTCTAGAAAATTTCCAACACTATTGCGATAAGTTTGTTGGTTCGATGGTGAAGGTTGATGAGGTGAGGGATTATGTTGAAAAAGGACATCTGCAAAAGATTTTTAACTGGTGGATGACACTTAGCAGCTTCTCCATACGAGATACAATTATTGGCCATAGTAACTTTAATATCTTTTTGCCTTTTATGTTCCGGACATGATCTATTTATAGCAAAATGTGGGCCACTGCACCAATAACAAAAGGCATTGTCTTCTTCCACGGAGCAGGTCTCAGCTGTATGCATTTGTCCACATTTGTAGCACTGGGCTTGGACCTACAATTAGTTTTTGTGTGGCCGAACTTGCAACAGCTGAAACACTGCACCGTTGGGAAAATGTACAGCTCTACAGGTATTGCGTTATAACCAAAGAGTATATAATCACTACGTTTTAAGAGTCGGAACTCTCATACAAAAACAATACCACGATTGTAGTATGAATTCAGTGTCTTTTTTGTGCCAATATCAAGAAACGAACTGCACAGACTAAACAGGGCAGAAAAAGTCACATTGACAAGTAGTGTTGTTAGGAACAGTCGATATTATCGATATTGTAAACAGCATAGTGTTGTGCTTTTTTATCGATATATTGTCAAAAAACGGCACGTAGTGGTGCGCTTTTTATTAATTAAATGATCGAATTAAAGAAAAAAAAAGTTGTTTTTCTTAATAATAATTTATTTTCATGTCATGGATCTGTTTTTCTTTACATAGGTAAATACAGTTTCACGTTACACAAGTATTGTATTGTAGTATTGTATTGTCCGTTTTGCACTGCACAGCACTTGTGGAAGGCTGTGCATGTAAATATTCCACACTGGGCAACTCCCAAAGCTGAACCTGAAACAAAGTTAAATTTAGCCAGTAGCTTACACTAACTAATGCAAGATAAAATAAAATTGGTACGCACAATCCAATTTTTGTCATATTGCAGGTCAATGACCTATGTTTACCTAGACAACTTCTTACAATTTCTTGCCTTATTGTCAAATATGTCTTTACTTGTCAAATGAATGAAATGAAATGAAGGTGATCTTGGAGTTAGTTGACAATACATAATTTTGTATACCTCTGATAAACAATCTACTTGCCATGCCAAATGTAATGAAATTAATTCTGTAGTTTTTACCCGATTCTGGTGAAGCCCAAAAGGAGGATTATATTTTGACCTGTATGTATGCATATCCATTTCTATCTCCTCTAACTACTAAGCAGCTCAACCTATTTTAACCCCTAACGCAAAAAGAGGAGTGTTATTACATGAAGTGTACCATAAACACAGACAATACAGAAAAAATTATCAAGTGCGAGTTGGACTTGTACATGAAAGGTTCCGTAAACAGTTCAATAAGTTTTTCTGAAAATTCTTTCTAATATAAGTTTTTTTTGCTGACTGTACTATATGCCCCTGGTTACCAAATACTCGTCAAGACGACAAACGAGTCCAAACTCGATGCAGTTGTGTTGTTTAACAGTGTTCCTATGGTCACCGCTAGCTTTATCATCAGATCAACTCTAAAATTCTAAATTATGCTATAAAGGTATAGATTTTTATCAGTGATAGCTTACCTGTTGTATTGTCAGTTTTACACTGCGCACCACTTGTAGAAGGCTGTGCATGTAAATATTCCACACTGGGCAACTCCAAAGCTGAACCTGAAACAAAGTTTAATTTAGCCAGAAGCTTCCACTAACTTATAGTGTGTATAGCCAATTTTTCTGTCTATTACTAATGCTCTGACCGGCAACTATACTATACACTCAAAATACCTAGCATTATTATTGATGACGAAGCAAATTAATTTATAACATATATTGTATGTAAAAAAAATATGTGCATGTGTATTGATGGTATTTATTAGGGTTATGGTTTATGGGGCAACTGAAAAACAGCGCCTGTTAGCCAAGGGACTTTGTTCTGCAAGGTGCAGGCATAAGCTGAGTCGCTTTCCCTTTTGATAGTTTGATTGTACTTATTATTTGTTATGTACCTATGTAGAATTTGTAAACAAACTATTAAATCAATATCTTTTATTATTTTATTATTATTATTATTATAAGATGCAGTAAGTCAAGTTGCAATAGAGATAAATTGAAAATAAAATAAAGTGTTTACCTTGGCTGTTCTTGCCATCTTTAGGGGAAACCCTTCAAGAATTTTCTTCAGAAAGAGGTGGCATGGGAAGTCCCAATTTTGGTATGGCTTTCTTCTTCAGCCGGGTTTCGATTTTTGTGAAATCTCGTTGCCAACTACTTTCACCCACTGCTTACAACTGAAATAAAATTTAATTGTCGTGATACTATATAATACGAATTGACGTCGGCCAGCCAAATATAACCTCAAACACCTATTATCAGATTTATCAGTAACTTTACTTACACATGTTCACTTAGAGGAAATCTAGCAAAGAACATTTTGTTTTTCACAATGTTTTTCTTGAATACCACAAATTTCGCATCTCCTCATGTTGAATGGTTCTTAGTAAAGGACAGCCGTGAAAATAACGGTAAAAACTAGAGTCCTGTCTCGAATAAATGCACTTTAGTGAAAGAAAAGTTAATGCAGAGGAGAAATAATCTCAAACTCAACGCTATTAACAAAACAAAACACCAAAAATACACGAAAATTCAAACAGTAAACACAAAATCTCGCGAAGGCGTCCGTTCCCACGCAGCAGATGAAGGTTTGTGGGCTGCCATATAAAATTGAAAATAGAACTATATTTTTTTCATTTACTTAAATAAAAAAGGATATCCAGTCAGAATTATTTTTATATTGTATTATTTATCTTAGTAATATTTTTTTCCGCTTATTTTTTTTTTCACAGCTTAAAATGTGAAGAATTGCAAATATTATAATTTAAGTGAAATCTTCTAAACACAGATCATTTCATAAATATGGCAACCAATAAGTTATTTGGAGAGGTTGGTACAAAAAAGTCACTAGCTCCATACATTTAGATTTTTTGTATGGAGTTTCAACCCACTGGTTATAACAAGAGAATCACAGACTACTTAGAGATACTACGTATCAGACCGCCAACTGAGGAACAAGACAATTCATCAGTAAACAACTATATTTTATCTGTATCTCTGGTGATGTATGACGTTTCGTTTTTTTTTTTTCGCAATTTCTACAGGTCTAGGGAAAGATCGGCATACATCCATGGTATGCTACCTAGCAGATGAGGAATTGTTTTAAGAAAATATTTTAATTTCGAAATTGATCACTTAACTTCTAAAGGCACACTTGCATTAGAAGTCGAGTGATCAATTTCGAAATTAAAATATTTATTTATTGGTATTTAGATATCACTATCAATCTAAATACAAAGAGCTGTATTAGGAGTAAAATAAAATATCGATATTATTTGTTGATTTTTTTATTTTTTAATTTTTTTTTAAATTTATTGTATGCCTTGTTCTGCATTTCTGGCAAATTTTGCCAATTTAGGCGGACTATATCTGTGCCCTTTAATATTTTATTGATTGTGTTGCACCAATTTGCTATAGTAAATCTCACTGTTAGGGTGACAAAATTGTGGAGCATCTCTGTGTTGTGTTCGGCACAGTCAATAAATTCGAAAGAATTTTTGGTCAAAATATTTTTTTTGATAATGTCTGAAATATTATTTTTGTGCGCATTACTTTCCAAAAATTCGTTTGTTTCCTTGACGACTGTGCCGAAACACCTCACAGCAGCTTCGGATGGGTAGCTTAGGCTTTTTTTAGCCGAATTGTATTCCCGCTGGCTAATCCATAAATGTATGGGACTTTGCTCTGATGTAAAACTTTTTTTACATTGCTTACATTTGTTTTTTTCTAAAATTTTTTTTACTACCCATCCAGCAGTGTAGGCCCGCGAGTGTACATTTAAACGTTCTCGTCGGGCCTGCTCCACAATCGTTCCATATGATACAGTTCTGGGATGACCCGGCTCGACATTCTGATTGTCTCTTTCGTCAAACAGTAAATGTAAATTAAAAATTTGGTCCGCCGAATCATCCTCACAATTAAAAGTTTCACTATGGAACTTTATCACCCTTGTCACCAACAAAGATTTAAAGGTGCACACAAAGCTGTGGCAGTTAGGGTCATTGTTTCTATAATTATAAGCCCTAACTTGGCCAAAAAAATTTTCTATCGGGTCAGAATTAAAATATCTTGGCCGCATTATTGTAATATTTTTCTCTTTGAGAGACTGCCACAGCTTCATTAAGCTTTTTATTGTGACAACAAAATTTTTGAGAGAGGGCACAGATTTTTGCTGTCCGGTGCCTGTTATATATTTCATGCTATTTAATTTTGTTATGCTTTCTCTCCAAAATTTATGGTGTGGTGACTTGGTGGTCACCGCTGTTCTGAGAAATTTGCCTTTTTTGTTTTTCTTGCACAATGTTGTTGCTCCGTTCACGCTGTCAAAAAGCTGATCAAAAAAGAGTACAGTCTCCGCTGTATTTTTTAAAGTTCTGCTGACCGGTTTTCCGTCAGTATAATGAGCTGAAAGTAAAAAGAATAGCGTGTTCAAAAGTCGTGACGCAAAAATACTAAGTTTAGATTATTTCTATTACTAGTGTTTACCCGCGGCTTCACACACGTAAAATGTTTGAACAAGCAGTTCAAATGAAATAACGGGATTTTACTCATTAATGCTGTATGTAAAACATTTGCCCTAATACTAGCGGTTGCAATTTTGAGACTAAGTGGGAATATGGAGATATCAGCTATCTACATACCAAAGTTCATCCAAATTCATCTAGCTGTATTAGTATGAAGGAGTTACAAAATAAAATTCCCGTAAAAATTCTTAAAAGTTACATTGTGTTTTCGTTGACATTGCATTGAAAACAACCTTATCAAATTTCATAACTACCCAGCCATGCAGATTTTGTTGTTTTATCCCGAACCCGTGGGAATATCGGGATAAATAGCTTAAGCGTTACTTATACAAACCAAATTTCATTTAAATCTGTCCTGCCGTTTTAGCGTGAAGGCGTAACAGGTGTAACAGACATACATACAAACACAAATATTATAACGTCTTAAACTTTCGTGATTTTCACTCATAGTCAAAATACCACGCACAGGACTTATCTTATCACGCTAACACACACGAGTAATATTTACCTCGACGTTTCGGCAACATTACAGTGGCCGTGGTCACAAGTATTACTAGTATTATTAGCGTGATAAATCCTGTGCGTGATATTTTGACCACAAATATTATATTCACAAACTTTCGCATTTATAATATTATTCGTAGGATGTGTATTAATGCTCATTGTTTACTGGAAGAATAGTCACAAATAAAGGTGTGTAACCTTGCGACACTTGTGACACACACAGGCTGTAGACAATGTATGAGGTGGTGGTTAGATACAGTCAAGTGTAAAAATATGAACTTATTCAAAGTTTCAATAATAAGTACCACAGACTCTTATTCCGACGCAACAAGGCCGTAGTAACATATTTTTGAATGGTTTGAATAGATACTTATTTTTGCACTTGACTGTACATGCATCAAAAAGTTTTTGCGTAGAATTTAATTGGATTAATGTTGCTTTTGCCTCAGATTGTATAAATAAAAGGCATACATTAACTAGTGGATGAAATTAAAATTGATTACATAAATAGCGTAACTTACAAAAATTTGCTGTATATGACAGAGCCGCAGAAACTGTTTGGCTAAAAACTTTCACACAGTTCTTGACCTGGAATAAAAAAAAAATTAAATTATTTTTAACGTTACCGTAACTAAGTGCATACAAGCTTTACATTTGATAACAACAATTTGATCCCTCATTACATTTTTTAATTTTTATACAATATTTTCAGTGTAAATAAATCATTACACGTTAGTAAATTGCAAGTACTTGCCTTCATCTTTTTTATTTTTTCGGGAATGACATGCTGGTCATTCAATTTATGCAGCAGTCTCGCTTCGGTGTGAGTACAGTCTGCTTTGTACACGTCGACAATATCTTGCCATTTTGAAACTTTATCCTCTATTATAATATTTTTGTTCAAGAAATTGTTTCTCAGGCCTTTTATCAAATGAGGAGGATCATAAATGATTTGTAAATTTACCCCGCTCATCGTGATTGTCCCATCTGAAATAAAGAAACAAAGTTATTGAATTATTTAATTGAATGCATAATTATGGCGTAACTTGGCCAGTCCAGCTTTCTGTTGCCTCTTCGTACTTAAACCACTGAACCGATTTAGATGAATTTAGAATCAAGAACAGTTTGAGACCCAAGCAGAGTCGCAAGCAATAGCTTTTATATAAACATAGGTGAAATTCACTAACGCCCAGCTCTGTCTCTCTCTAACCTAATTTAATAAAGTGTAGTAAAATAAACTAATGTAAATACCGTATAGATCAACACATTAACAATACAAAGAATACTTGACCAAGATACAGCTAGATACAGGCACCTATCAGTTGCTTGCAACTGCCTGCCTGATAATTTATATAATAATAATAATAATAATAAAATATACTAACCTGGCACTTGATTTCGAAGTATTTGATCACGTTCTGTGTCTTTCTTTAGACTGTTTAAAGTAGACTGGAATGCGGAACCCTGGTCACAAATAAGGGCAATAGGATTCAATCCACACCCTGTTACAGCTGAAATAATATCTTTCAGTATGTTCTTCAATTCCGCACCCTTAGTTGCCCCTTCACAAAAATAAAATGCCACTGGCTGCTGCCATTTGTGAACAGCACCTCTCAACATAAAGACGAGGGCATGGTCAGCAAAGTCGTTTTTCTTTTTATTGAGCTCAACTAACCCATTGATTGTGTCCTTATTTTTATCATAGGTTAAACCAGGTTCCAGTGACATTTCGTCGAAAACCACAGAGCACATCTTCTTTTTTTCATCCCATGATTGAATCTGAAAACATCCATACTAATATTATAAACGCGAAAGTGTTTGTGTGTTTGTATGTTTGTCCGTCTTTCACGCCGTAACGGAGCGACGGATCGACGTGATTTTTGGCATAGAGATAGTTTATGGGCCCGAAAGTGACATAGGCTACTTTTTATCCCGGAAAAATGCACAGTTCCCGAGGGAACAGCGCGCGATAACCGAATTCCACGCGGGCGGAGCCGCGGGCAAAAGCTAGTAATTTATAATATATGTATATGCTATGCTGCTATGTCAATTGACGACAACAATTAATTAGAAACTACTGTCACGTACCATCAGCCAAATAAGTGGTCTATCAATTTTAAATAACTTTAAATGGCCCAAAGATCAAAATGACTGTCTCATAATAAGTACCTAAAATTTGAACTGGGTACTAAATTTACCTATTAATATTATAAAATGCGAGTTTGAATATTTTGTCACCCCATCAAGCAAAAACGGGATAATAAACACCATGAGAGATATGCACTTGTAGTTTACTCCCCATTACAGTAGTTATCTGCGTTAGTGATAATAGTGTTGTGTCGTTTCCCACTGACGCAATTTTGTGTTTAAGTTACTTAATTATAAATACTATAGAAATTTTATTGTATTTTATTGTATTGTATTGATTTTCTATTGCATCATAAAAGACTATTGCTATGTTTTGGACTACCTGTATTATGGAAGAGATATACAAAAGTGTCAATGAGCAATCAACAAGGTACAAACCTCTTTTGTTATCAGTTCAAATACTTGAGGACAGATTCCTGATTCGATCTTCAATTTTGTCACCATTTTGTTCAAGGTTGACCTCGATGGTAATATAAATATCTTGTGAAGAAATTTATAGCATTTCGGGCTTTGTTTCATGATAGACAAAGCAATTAACTTTTCTTCCTGAGTGAATCGGCGCCCCTTTTTATTCTTTGTGCAGAGATTAATTTGCATTTTCAAAATTTTTTTTGCATATGGGTTCATGTGTTGAGTTAATTTTTGGAAAGACTCCTCTTTATTGAACTTCATGGCTCTTTTAGCTCTTCGGTAATAATCCACCTGTTGTTTTGACTTCTTAAACTCTTCATAAATTATTTTGCACTCCGGTGTCATATTGGTTATTTTTTCAATTAATCTTCTTCTGCGGCGCATTGTCCCTTTGGCACTTCGGATTTTACTCGAACCTGAAACAGTATATATTTTTTTAAGGTAAGGACATCAAACAAAACTATTAAATACAATACAATGACTCTTTATTGTTCACCATAAATAGTAAACGATACAGAAACAGGTACATAGAAAGAAAGAACAATCAAGAAATGTATATAAGTAAAAATGAATCTTAAAATGTGTTGCTAAGCGCAAAACTCTGGAACGGCTGTTTCGATTCGCGATGTCACCTAGCCGCAGCCACGCAGACACCTCGGGGGTACTGAGGTACGGAAACCCGTTACGTGCTTGCGTATAGTTGACACCAGGTTAACGGAGAGCAGATGACGTGAAGCGGCGCCGATCCGGTGCCGAGCGGTTATGTGTGCGTGTTAATTTCAAAATGAAAATGGATCAAAACAGGTTCGAAATTATGTACTAACCTGCAGCTGGTCCATGTGATAGATTGTAATTTTCAGAATGCTCAGCGGCAACGAGTTGTTCTTGCAATCCTAGCCGGTTGTCTGTGTTCAGCAGTGGATAACTCTCGAGTGCTGAAGATGAAGCAATGGGCTCCATTGTTACAGAGATTGCTATAAACAGACAACGCTATATGTTAGGTTTGGATTCTAAATAATGTTTTCTATTATTTTTATGCATGTTGTTGTACTTTATTTTATATTCCACTAGAGCGGTGCTGTACGAGGATAGATAAATGAAGCGATTCTATTGGTTCAAGAAAAACACATTCCTCGCACATCTCTGGTAGAAACGCAGCCTAAGGCTTGAATGAAAGAAAATATTGGGGCGCCATCATTGCCAAGAAGAATGTGCTGCAAGAAAGTTGGCAGAAAGTCATGTTTTCATAATAATATAATTACAAATAAAATACTTAAAAACTACAATAAGTATACAATTAAAGAAAAATTACAAAAAATAATAATATTAATATAGGGATGTATGGGGTCCTAACTAAACACTAACTATATCTACTTTCAGTGGAAGTGTAGAATGCTTACACCATCATAAATTTTAAAATAATAATAATTTAGTTTTGAAATATACATTTCAGGTCAAGTAACCATTAAGCTTTTAGATTCCAAAGGCAAGCTCACAAAAGAACTGAGTGCGGCTGTATCTACTAGACTATATACAACATGAAGAAACAATTACCTGAGCTAGTGCTAGGTACTGGATCTTCTGATAACCTTGGGCTCTCACTAGACGTTGAAGCAATCACATCTGGAATAAGATAAATGGTACTGAATTTATAGTAATAATGACATACAAGATTATATGAAGACTATCAAAATTTTCTTTCCTTATTTGGATAGTTAAGTATTTCTTCCTGATAAGGAAAAAAGGAACCCTTTTATCATTCACACCATGACGTCTAGTCCTGTTTAAATGATCTGTGAATATAGGTACATTCAATAATCCGGGTAAGCGCATGTCGGACCACATGCAGTGCAGAGTTTTGTCTATTAAGTTTTGATCTCTATTATTACCAGTAGGTAATCTAGGTAGGTAGCTTGGTAGACTTTGCAAGTTAACAAGTACGGTACTCAATCACATCTAAACTGCTGAACCGATTTAGATTAAATATGGTATACAGATAGTTTGAGTCTCCAAGAAGGACATAGGATAGTTTTTATCCTGGAAAATTGCATATTTGCCGCAGGATAGCTATAAACGAATACTACGCGGACGGAGTCGCAGGCAACGGCTAGTGTTTACATAATTGAAAACTAGGTATAATTTGGTTGATTCGTAACCAATATTGATAAGAGAAAAATAAGAAAAAATGTAAGTAGAATTTTTAACAAAATACCTTTTAGTGGTTCCCTTCTGCAGTATGTGTGGTCAAGGTGTCTTTTACGCGAGTAATTATGCTCCATAAGAGGATCCACATTTTCTGAAAGTAACAGGAATATATAAATCAATGAAACATACACATATTTAAATAAGGTTTCATTTCTACTTCAGTCTTACTAGAAAAGCTTCTAAAAAACAGAAAAGTTTGCTGAAAAGCTTAGCGCCCACATCTCAGATCCGAACATCACATTAAGAATACTTACACTAAATTTATAGAATATGAGCTGGGTATAAAATATTTTGCTTAGTATTTTCCGATTCATTTACTTGTTAACTTACTTAGTTTTGCTGTATTAGAGCTCATTGTACAACTTTATCTTCAGAGGTTGAGCAGAATCGGTAATGTCTACGTATTCCGAATCAAATACGAGACACACTTTCTTAACGAAATCTAAGATAAGATTCTGTTAATAAAATATACTAATAGGTATTTTCAAAACTTACCGGTATCGATATTCGCCTGAGATGGTATTCCACTAGATATCTCGTCTTCAGTAAACAGCGAAGGATATGCTGCAACTAAAAGACGTGATTTGGACGAAATAAACCGTTTTTCAAAGTGTTTTTGACAAATAAACATCTTCGAAAGTTGCTCTTGTGATAATTTGTTTAGATCATCACGATTTAGACACTGTAACCACTTTTGGAGTCTTATCTCAATGGCTGGGAAATGGTGTAAAATAACGTCCTGTCGCGAAGATTTACACACACAGCACTCGTAATACATTTTGCAAATATTACTAAGAACCGTTCGTAGGCTCAGTCACAGAAAAAGCGGAGAGGATAAGCACAACGACTTCACTCGATCAACACTCTAACGTGACTGATAAAAAAATGCATCATGGCTGCCGGCTTGCGCCTACGCACACAAGTAAAGCGCTCGCGCACACAGGTACAGCTATCTGTCACTTTGATATAAAAACAAGATGGCGCTACCACTAGCGATCCGTTATACGTAGATTACAGGCCGTGAAGAGAATACATGTTTAGGTAGATGACGTCCGTCAAAAGTCAAAACGATAGTTTCCGAAGGTTGCCATGTGACAGAACCATCAATAGTCACCCTTCGGTTCAGTCGCCTCGCCTTAACAACATTCCCACATCCAATAGGTACAGTAATGTTAGTTAAAATTTCTTCATCGGACCATTGAGCTGGAATACCCCGGACTAAGCCCATACGTGTGACAGAAAATGAAGGGATGTAAGCCGTGAGATTCTCGGCCTCAAGACGAGAATCGTGGATGAATGCATTTGCGTCGTTCATTTCAAAGAGTATATAATCACTACGTTTTTAAGAGTCGGAACTCTCATACAAAAACAATACCACGATTGTAGTATGAATTCAGTGTCTTTTTGGTGCCAATATCAAGAAACAGGGCCGAAAAAGTCACATTGACAAGTAGTGTTGTTAGGAACAGTCGATATTATCGATATTGTAACAGCATAGTGTTGTGCTTTTTTATCGATATATTGTCAAAAAACGGCACGTAGTGGTGCGCTTTTATTAATTAAATGATCGAATTAAAGAAAAAAAAAGTTGTTTTTCTTAATAATAATTTATTTTCATGTCATGGATCTGTTTTTCTTTACATAGGTAAATACAGTTTCACGTTACACAAGTATTGTATTGTAGTATTGTATTGTCCGTTTTGCACTGCACAGCACTTGTGGAAGGCTGCGCATGTAAATATTCCACACTGGGCAACTCCAAAGCTGAACCTGAAACAAAGTTAAATTTAGCCAGTAGCTTACACTAACTAATGCAAGATAAAATAAAATTGGTACGCACAATCCAATTTTTGTCATATTGCAGGTCAATGACCTAACCTAGACAACTTTCTTACAATGTCTTGCCTTATTGTCAAATATGTCTTTACTTGTCAAATGAATGAAATGAAATGTAAGGTGATCTTGGAGTTAGTTGACAATACATAATGTATACCTCTGATAAACAATCTACTTGCCACGCCAAATGTAATGAAATTAATTCTGTAGTTTTTACCCGATTCTGGTGAAGCCCAAAAGGAGGATTATATTTTGACCTGTATGTATGCATATCCATTTCTATCTCCTCTAACTACTAAGCAGCTCAACCTATTTTTAACCCCTAACGCAAAAAGAGGAGTGTTATTACATGAAGTGTACCATAAACACAGACAATATAGAAAAATGGTTAAGTGCGAGTTGGACTCGTACATGAAAGGTTCCGTAAACAGTTCAATAAAAGTTTTTCTGAAAATTCTTCTAATATAAGTATTTTTTTTTGCTGACTGTACTATATGCCCCTGGTTACCAAAGTACTCGTCAAGACGACAAACGAGTCCAAACTCGATGCAGTTGTGTTGTTTATCACAGTGTTCCTATGGTCACCCGCTAGCTTTATCATCAGATCAACTCTAAAATTCTAAATTATGCTATAAGGTATAGATTTTTATCAGTGATAGCTTACCTGTTGTATTGTCAGTTTTACACTGCGCACCACTTGTAGAAACTGTGCATGTAAATATTCCACACTGGGCAACTCCAAAGCTGAACCTGAAACAAAGATTAATTTAGCCAGAAGCTTCCACTAACTTATACAGGTGAAATATAATTAGTGTGTATAGCCAATTTTTCTGTCTATTACTAATGCTCTGACCGGCAACAGAAAACCAGCGTTACTGCACATAATGTGCGGCAACACATGCTGAGTGGAGACCCTTTTGGTATCCTGCTGTGTCACCTAGTAACATAGTTTAAGTGCTAGTTCTAGTCTTAGTTTTAGGTGGTACATTTTTGGAGCCAAAATAAACTTTTCTTTCTTTCTTTCTTTCTTAACTATACTATACATTCAAAATACCTAGCATTATTATTGATGACGAAGCAAATTAATTTATAACATATATTGTATGTAAAAAAATATGTGCATGTGTATTGATGGTATTTATTAGGGTTATGGTTTATGGGGGCGACTGAAAAACAGCGCCTGTTAGCCAAGGGACTTTGTTCTGCAAGGTGCAGGCATAAGCTGAGTCGCTTTCCCTTTTGATAGTTTGATTGTACTTATTATTGTTATGTACCTATGTAGAATTTGTAAACAAACTATTAAATCAATATCTTTTATTATTTTATTATTATTATTATAAGATGCAGTAAGTCAAGTTGCAATAGAGATAATTGAAAATAAAATAAAGTGTTTACCTTGGCTGTTCTTGCCATCTTTAGGGGAAAGCCTTCAAGAATTTCTTCAGAAAGAGGTTGCATGGGAAGTCCCAATTTTGGTATGGCTTTCTTCTTCAGCCGGGTTTTCGATTTTGTGAAATCTCGTTGCCAACTACTTTCACCCACTGCTTACAACTGAAATAAAATTTAATTGTCGTGATACTATATAATACGAATTGACGTCGGCCAGCCAATATAACCTCAACACCTATTATCAGATTTATCAGTAACTTTACTTACACATGTTCACTTAGAGGAAATCTAGCAAAGAACATTTTGTTTTCACAATGTTTTTCTTGAATACCACAAATTTCGCATCTCATGTTGAATGGTTTCTTAGTAAAGGACAGCCGTAAAAATAACGGTAAAAACTAGAGTCCTGTCTCGAATAAATGCACTTTAGTGAAAGAAAAGTTAATGCGGAGGAGAAATAATCTCAAACTCAACGCTATTAACAAAAACAAAACACCAAAATACACGAAAATTCAAACAGTAAACACAAAATCTCGCGAAGGCGTCCGTTCCCACGCAGCAGATGAAGGTTTGTGGGCTGCCATATAAAATTGAAAAATAGAACTACATTTTTTTCATTTACTTAAATAAAAAAGGATATCCAGTCAGAATTATTTTTATATTGTATTATTTATCTTAGTAATATTTTTTTCCGCTTATTTTTTTTTTCACAGCTTAAAATGTGAAGAATTGCAAATATTATAATTTAAGTGAAATCTTCTAAACACAGATCAGGTCATAAATATGGCAACCAATAAGTTATTTGGAGAGGTTGGTACAAAAAAGTCACTAGCTCCATACATTAGATTTTTTGTATGGAGTTTCAACCCACTGGTTCATTTTTGAAAAGGCCATAGATATGCGGGTCCTACCAATTCGTTTACGCTTCCGTTAATGATGTTTTGGAAGTTGTTCCTCATCAGAAATTTACCAAAAGACACAGGATGTAAGGACGAGTTTGCGTCTGTTTTTTTGGTTTGGACGTGGATAGTGAAGGGACTGAAATCCATACTATTAAACAATTCCCTGCCAACTCCTGATGTTTTATTTTTTTCCACTTCCATCTTACGTGTCTCTACAGTATTTAAGTCAACAACAGTACTGATACTCCTTGGTATATTCGTAACTTCAGGAACACTTTCATTACAAGCGCATGCGTAGTATCCCTCATTGTTTTTTCTACTTTTTGTGTTACATTTTTTACAAATTTTTCGGCGTCTTTTCCGATCGCATACGGTAAATGAGGTAGACAGTCTGTATCAGCAATGACTCCATCTATGATGGAGTCGATTTCGATATTGCACCCAACCTGGAGGCTTGCACCTCCAGGGTCTGGGGGATCCTTATCCCCATGGGGCCAGAATATAAAAAAAGGAAAACTTACCTAACCGACGTTTTTATATACACTTACACAAATATAAATATGAACAACGAAATAGAGAAACAAAATATATATACAAACACCACCTAACTGATCTTTAAACTATTAAATAATATTTAAACAAAAAAGAAAGCCAGAAACAGAACCGCCGCGTTTCACGTTTCCGCGCTTTTTTTCTTCATACAATTAAATAACGCTATCAATGTACGCCATCCTAGAACACAACTGACGTCGCCTGTCTTCCCACAAATATCAAGCATTTTGCTTTACATTGCTTCTTCTAATAAACCTTAAAGTGGATTAAAAATTATAAAAACTAATTATTTTTAAAAGTTGCTGAACTAATTTTTGTTCAGTTTGAGGAGTACGATCTATATTTTAATTATTTGCTCATATTATAGAACCCTTAGTGATTAGTGTAAGTTTTCGGTTACAAAATACGTCTCGATCGCGTTATATAGATGCACAGAAAAACCAGAAAAATAGACCAGCACTGGGAATCGAACCCAGGTCCTCGGCATTCCGTGCCGCGTGCTATACCGCTACACCACCACTGGACAGGAGTACAGACACGAATTTCTCCTATGCATCACATATCTCTGCTTGTTTCTTATTTAGTCACTTTAAGCAGCGACACTAGCGATATCTATGCTGTGTGTGTGTGTGTTTGTGTGTGTGTGTGTGTGTGTGTGTGTGTGCGCGAATATATATGTAAATATGTATTTTTTTATTTGAAAGCTGGTTTTCTAGCGATGGTTCTTAGACATGTTTTATCAAAATCGGTTCAGCCGTTTCAAGATCATCAGCTCTTTTGTTCACTGCGGTAGGAATCTTAGACGCATAATGAGTATTTACTTTACTTTCAAACATATTTGGGACCTATAGTTTGAAACACCCATGTATGCTATATAAATATGCAAGATTATGGAATTCTCGGCCTGAAGCTGCAGCCCGGATATCCAGAACACTAGTAGGTACACTATAAAAAATAATAGCACATATGTCTTGTTTGGATTCGTTTTGATCAGTAATTGATTCTACATACAATGCAGTGGTGGCAACACGACGAGCTGAAAAGGTAAGGTTTCTCAAAAACTTTTTTGACTAAGTGAAGATTTCCGGAAATAATCGCTCCCAAAATAGCAAAAATTGTGTCCCCCTCTATCTTGTAAACCGTTTGCCCAAAAAATATGCAAAAAATATGGAAAGATAACGCTTAATAAATACTTTCAACGGAAATTCGTTTCAACATGATCGGATATACCGTTTTTGAGTTATTGCCGAAAAACTGCGCTTCTCAACAAAAGGAAGTAAGTGCCGTGAAGATACGCTCTTTTTCTGGTAATAGATTTTAAGACTGTAGCAAGTGCTTTAATTTAATTGTAACACATAATATTACTTGATTTTTTTCGTAATGGCTACGGGACCCTATCTTGGGCGTGTCCGACACGCTCTTAGCCGGTTTTTTTTCTCATCCAATCTTGTAGTATGAAGTATCGTTGGATAGGTCTTTTAAAACCATTAGGGGTTGCAAAAATATATTCAACTTTAAAGTACAAATTTTAATTAAAATCGAGCGTCCCCCCCCCCCCTCTAAAATCTAAACCGATGGGTGGAAAAATTTGAAAAAATTCAGGATGGTAGTAACTAGGTATATCAAATTTACAAGGAAAACTATAAAGGTTAAGTTTTCTTGCCAATTATTTGTAGTTTAAGAGTAAATAGCAGCCTAAGGTATAAAATATACCTAAACTTGAAATATTCCGTACAAAATACGAAATCCGTAGAAAAATCTTATTTTTTTCATAATGGCTACGGAACCCTATTTCGGGCGTGTCCGACACGCTCTTGGCCGGTTTTTACGTACTTTTTATGAGTAATACACACAAGAACTCCTAATTTATATTAGAAGTGTTGTTGAACTTCTAAGGTCTCTTAGAAATTATTTAAGTCTGTATCAGTACCCTTTAAGTGCAATGCAGGTCATTAATATACGAAGATGGATGTAGATAAAATATTCTTCTATGCAACTGTACTTAATTAGGCCTTAAAACACTCGTGTGACTCTTGTGAAACTCGGCTACGCCTCGATTCATAAAACCACACTCGTGTTTTAAGGACCCCTATTACGACACAGTTGCATAAATAACTATTTTTAAATCAGCAGCATTTGTGCTTATTAAAACAGACGAGACTAGAATTCAGTACTTTATTTAGATCCAACATAGAAGGAGTTAATCCAATGGAATTAAAAAATCAAGTTGATTTGTCGCTGGTGGTTGATTTGTTTTGTGGCGGTAAAGAGGTTAAACTTAGACGCGGATAGACGAACAGATACGACGGACGGACATGGCGACACTAAAATGGTTCCTTGTTGGAATACGAAACCCTAATAATTAAGTACAGACAACTCCAACGTTTCTAATGACAATAAGAAAAAAAAACAATGCATTTAAAATATTTATTTACTATATCACAAAATCACAAAGTACAATCAAAGGACTATAATTAATAAATAACCAATTGACTTCAGTACTTATTTATTCTATTATATACAATTTACTACACAATATACGTAAACATTTGTGATAAAAAAATATAAATTGGCTATCATTTATTAAACTAAATAGTGGAAAGTACATAATTTAATTAAATACGGTAAAATTTAATTTATTTTCATAATAGGAAAAAGATTACTTTTGTTTTTTTTTTCAAAATTTCCTTCATCCAAACTTTGTAATGATCATTACAAATCAAAAAATAAATCAACCAAATAGGTGGAGCCATTTCCAAGATGACAAGTCACACGACCGGCAATTGTTTTATTAACCCTTTGAACGCCAAGAACGCCTAAACGTGTCGTCTACTGCCGTGCCTACCACGCCACTGACGCTTATAGGCGTCATGACATGACAAGAAACTTTTACACGCGATGTTACGATTGAAATTTGCGTTACTTTTCGTCTACACTCGGCGTGTTGGTGACACATTTGTACTCGAAATGGGGCGTTCAAAGGGAACGTAAGATTTGTTATTATAGGGTAGTTCCATCAGAGTTGAAGAGAATGATTACTAACAGCTACAAAAGAACTGAACACAAGGGGACAATGAATGAAGTCAATGAGTAAATGTCAAAATCCTGCTGTCATTCTTGTGTGTGTGACCTCAACTCTGGTGGAACTACTTTTACCTACCATCAATTTTTATTTTAGTTGTTACTTTTCTAGCTTTTTACTTTTCAAGCAGTTCATGCGGCAAAGGCGTCTTTTTCAACAGTCCCGCTAGTAGAACATAATAGTACATTCTTGCCATTCCGTTTAAAGAATTAAGGTTGTGTCTATTCAAATATTATAATAATAATAAAAAACATTGTTCTCCATAGTTCAAATCATTTGAAAACAAGTATTATTATTTTTCTAAATAAATTTACTAAATACAGCAAATAAGTATTTGTGATTAGCCAAAAGACTGTCATACATTCAAAATAGATAACATACAATTATAATGAAATTGAATTAAGTAACTAGTTGCGAGACAGTGGCTTAATTTTGTGACAAATTTTTAGCGTACTTTTTCTTGTTTCTTACATAAACAAAATACACCGTGTTGTTTTTGATTTCCTTTAAGTTTACGGGAACATTTAGTATTGTATTGTATAAGTCTTTACTGTTCATAAAACATAATATGTGGCGTTATCTGGGAAAAGGTACCTTGTTGTCGGTTCTAGTTTCCGAGATAATCGCAATTAAGTAAAGTAAAATGTCGAAAAAAAACATTTTTTCTTTTTTACTCTATATTAATAAGCAGGGTCTAAATTTTAATTTGACAGAGACAAGTTTTTAAATCGATTTTTTATGAGTTAAAACATCCCTTAAAGTTTAGTAAGAAAGTACCTTATTGTCGGTGCCGCTCTTGAATGCTGACTGAACTTGAATGAAGACTGAATAAACTAGTTTTTTTATGATTTGTTGAGTTAATTTGGTCTCATTTGGCTATGTTTTAGCATACTAAATATAAACGTTTGCTGATTTTGATTGTTTAGTTACATTTTGTTAAAGTATTTTTTTTATATAATAAACAACGTTTATTCAAAACGGAGTAGTTCTTATATAGTGTCCATTACGCATATAATTTTTTGCTTCGATAAAATCCAATGGAAATATACTATAAAAAGAAAATTAAGTAAAAAAACCATCAACCTTTTTTTTTTAATTTATGCACTGGCAAGGTAAACTATAGGAAAACAGTTGTCCAATTACAAAATTGTTCTTGAAACCTGAAAGCCCGTACAATCTACTCCTCAAATAGCATGTTACCTATGTAACTTCCAACAACATACTTTTATTGGGTGTATAAGTTTGAATTCAATTTTCTCATAATCACCTTTTCTGGCTTGTGAGGTTCAACATTTTTTTTTTAAATATCTTTAAACCTACATGCACGTTTCTTACATGGTTCGATAGCTAAATGTATGTAGATTATGGGGATATCAATAACTCAATACCGCAACAAGGTACCTTTTCAATAACAGTTAACAAGACAAAGAATGGGGATTCATTTAACAGGTCAAATGAAGTTAATTTCTCTAAGGCACTAGTGGCCTAACTCTTACTGTTAAAAATAAACTAGAACTAAAAATAATAATAATGGGCAGTAAAACAGTGCAAAAAGGTCCTTAATTTGACGTAATATTAACTTTTTTAAAGTTTGGAACTAGTGTTTCTCTTATGTATCATGTCATTGTCATTCGTCAAATTTGTGTATTTTGCAATTTGAACTTTCAATATGACTGAATTCAAAGTGTAAAATCTTTTTTTTTTCGGTCTAACCAAAAACTTATATTACCAGGTAATTTCGGTCAATATTTCCATCCGTCGAAAAGAACAGAAATCAATAAAAACACGGTGTAGATTTAAATTATTTTTAGGAGGAAAACAAGGTTTATTCTTTTAAACACAATTTTAGCATAATCTCAATATCTTGGAAAGTAAAAATATTAATGGAATGAACTTAATTATAATAGTTGCTTATCCATAAGTAACATAGCACCTAACATTTCTGATATCACTGTTGCAAGGCGAGTTGTTGGTAATGTAATTCTACATGCAATTTGAAAAGTATAAAAGTTAAAATACATAATACCATCGTAACCATTATACCAATTGATCATTATGACAAATGGCCATTTTGTCAAACGACTATTATGACATATGTCCATTATGTGTTTTAACCATTATTACTGATTCGCGCTGTCATCGTTCATCCACCATTACCTCTCATATTTCGTTTTCTAGAATTTTTTTACCGTACAACGGCAAAAACTACTAGACACTGGCAAAATTGTCCTCCAATGGACCGAGCCATATTTTTTTACAGAAACAACAACTATTATTAGTATCAAAACGTATGACACTTGACACCTAGGAATTTTGGAAGCAAGCTATGCTTATAACCACTTGACAGCCCGACGATACCATGGTATCCAAACCAAAACCAAAATGCTTCAAGGCAACGAGTCGCTATTTGTTACAAATATATTTCAAAGTCAAAGTATGCATGCTGCTTTAGATTGATTTGTTACGTGGTATAGACTATGATTATATAAAGGTATCTACCCACTACACCGTATCATGCCATGACCGTAACAGGAACGTGCCAGGAACGGAATGTCAAGCGCATACATGACACGACGGCGACGGTTGGTTAGGGAACGTGCTAGTGGCCATAGTCTCATACATTTTAATACAAAAAATATGTTTTTAAATAAATAAATAAATAAATAAATAAATAAATATCATGGGACACTTGACACCAATTGACCTAGTCCCAAACTAAGCAAAGCTTGTACTATGGATACTAGGCAACGGATAAACATACTTATATAGATAAATACATACATAAATACATATTAAACATCCAAGACCCGAGAACAAACATTCGTGTTATTCACACAAATATCTGCCCGGCCGGGATTCGAACCAGGACCTCAAGCTTCGTAGTCACACGTTGCGTTTGCGTTGCGTTGTTTTGCCTCACACGTTGCTGTTACGGTCCTAGTGTGATACGGTGTAATGGGTACAGACCTCTATAAGCCCCGATATTTCGACATTATAGATTTTATAACATTGGGTGGTACATTAAATACTGCACATAAAATATTAAGTACGATATTAAGTAGTATTTGGTACATAAAATATAATATATGGTCGACCGAGCTCCGCTCGGGCTAAAACTCGGTACCAAGCGTTTTCCTAGAGATAAGACCGAGCTAGATCGATTTGTCATCCAAATTTCATCGAAATCGTTGGAGCCGTTTCTGAGATCTCCGAAATATATATAATATATATATATACAAGATAGCTTACACTTTGACCTTGTAAATTATAACAAATAGCGATTCCACATGGATTCTAGAGTCACCCAGTCAGTGCGTACATTTCTCACTGACACCATAAAATTGACATCGTATAGCGTTGGCATTGACATAAATTCATAAATTGACAGAACATTCTAATATAAATTCGTTGGATTCAAAATTGTATTTCGGTAGGTGAGGTACTAGATGGCGTTAGTATCGCCAGCTTCGTTGGACTTTTTTTTTTTTTTTTTTATTCGACTGGATGGCAAACGAGCAAGTGGGTCTCCTGATGGTAAGAGATCACCACCGCCCATAGACACCTGCAACACTAGGGGGATTGCAGATGCGTTGCCAACCTAGAGGCCTAAGATGGGATACCTCAAGTGCCAGTAATTTCACCGGCTGTCTTACTCTACACGCCGAAAAGCAAGCACTGCTGCTTCACGGCAGGATTAGCGAGCAAGATGGTGGTAGCAATCCGGGCGGACCTTGCACAAGGTCCTACCACCTGCAAAACTGACTGGACTTCGACATTTATTTATTTAATCGTATGGCATACATTTAAAATAGGCTTATAAGCAAACAAGTAACCTTATGGTACCCAAGAGAGGACTGTAGAAGAAGGGGGCGCCCAAAAACAAGATGGAGCGACGACATCCGCCTAACACTGGGACCTTACTGGACTAGGGTAGCAGAAGACAGAGCTCAGTGGAGACTGGAGAGAGCTGGAGGAGGCCTATGCCAAGAGGCACGCTGAACTCAGAGACATAATATAGAATAGAACACTTAAACACGTACTGCTGAAGTTGTAGAGAATTCAGAATAGAAGGGCTTTATTATTATTATTATAATATATAGGTACATACACACAAAGTTACAAAATACGATACAACATGCTAAATGTCAAAATTCAGGGTGTTGGGCCATGCAACTGCGTCCGATGCGAGGTGCAGTAGGTCCTCCGGCGGCCCTGAGTACGAGTGCAGAGGGCAACGCTGGATTACGTGCTCCATGGCTTGGATCTCTACGCCGCATTCACACAAGGCTGAGTCTCTCCACCCCCACTTGTGCAAGAAAAAAATATATATACCTCGTTGAGTTTCTTGCCGGATTCTTCTCAGCAGAGGTTTTTCCGAACCGGTGGTAGATTTTTTTTGACATTCATAAGTGCTTGTTATAGCCTAAATTGAATAAAGATATTTTGACTTTGACTTTGACTTTGAAATAATTGCAGCGTCCGTGCCCAGTCCTTTGAATTACACGCGACTCGAAAAAGTAGCGTCAAGTCGCCGGGGCGAGCAGCAGCTTCAAGATGGCTGCTTGCAGGAATGATCTTGGTCTTGGAAGCTGATTCCTTAATCTCATTTAGTAGCAGTCGTGGCAGTAGTACAAATAAGAAATTGGAGTGAATGAAAAAAAAACAATGTTTTAGCCGAACTTGATGAGGTCTTTTTATCCAGCGATAAGGCTCAACATTTTCAGCTTTATCGCTATATGTACGTCACGTGACCAGATTTGACGATGGAAATGAGCGTCAAGCGACTTGCATGTGGCCGCGCTTTCAAAATGACCCAATCGCAATGACCGTAACGTCAAACAGACGTCGATACTAACGCCATCTAGCGATATTTTGCCTCAAGAAACCCACGTTTACACATTTACAAAATGCGATCTTATATACCCCCACTTTTGAGCACCTAAATAATTTAATGTAAAAGGCAGTACTGGGAAGACGAAATGCTCAAGTCAGATAAAATAAAAATAAAAAATATTAAATTAAAATTTTGTTCCTAAAATTATACTAATTATTCGAATTTAATTATTTAATGTCTAACAGGGTCAATCAAGTTTTTAGTGTTGCCATGGTAACGTCTCCTGGGTCACTTATTAAAAGTTTGATTTTATGGCGTAGAAAACCACTAAAAAAAGTTAGGATTTGTGACAGTTTTAATTTGAAGGCAATTCCTTCATGGCTCATCTTCTAAGCGTGATAATAGTAACACTGTAAACATTATTCTAACAAAGTGTTATCACTGATGTCTCCTGGGACACGGGACCGAATAACAACACTAAACATTTAATCGACCCAACAATCTTTTTCAATCATTAGAAATAATTGTTTTACACATTTTTAAGACTTTTTTAAGTACCTAAAATAAGTACCGAATGGAGTTCAATATAAAATACTGTTTCGTTCCTGTAGATAAGTTTGTTTACGTATTATTTTATTCGGTTTTGCTTTTCCTCGCCATCATTTTGTTGTAGCTCTGAAACAAACGAGTTGTTATATGTACATTTATTTAAATCTGATGACAAAATTTTGGAGTCGTAGTTTTTGTTTTGTAAATTACACAAAAAAAAAAATAAGATGATAATAAGCTGATGAACCACGTCAAGGCCTTAAGTCTACGTCTGTTAAAAAAAGTCAGGGCCCAGACGGCTAGAGCATAAAAAAACATTTTTGTGTCACCCAGATCCAACATTAATATAAGTTATCATGCTCGTAAAGTTCTTGTTTATGCTGTATCTAGGCGACATAAAATGACGTTTTATGCTTTAGTGCATAAAATAAAATCTACGTCTAACAGCAAGGTAATCGGGTGTCAACAGCCACAAACAAAAAAGTTTATACATATATTTTTTGATAATTTTTAATTTATGTAAAACTAAAAATCAATCAAATCAATCAATATAAATCAATAAAATAAAAAAATTGAATTATATAATAAATAATGCATAAAAAGTAAAAGTTACATTAAAAGTGAACTATTGTTTCCACTGTTGCTATTTCATTTCCTCGCAATCAAAGTGAAAAGCAGAGTGTAAAACTCGACCATCAAACCCATTTACCCCTCGACGTGTCTATCCACCATCGCCGTACCGGCTCGGGTGGCTATATGAACGTCTTGGGTAGTGGCTTGTTTTATGCTCTTGTTGTACAATCTACTATTTCACTCTGTTATTATAAGTCCTGTGACCCCTCACCTCTTCCGCCATCTCATACAGCATGGCGGCGGTGTCCCGTCCGGTCTGTTCCACCAACGACTTGAATATGCCGCCACTGTCCGGCTCGCTCAGCTCCGACCTGCAAATAATACGAAACGTAAGCAAACGAACCTTTACTTTTTACAATAAATAAAATAACCTCTCGAGTTTCATAGCTACAATAAAAACCCCCGAAATTGTCACTTCAAAGTTCAATATCGTCGTTGATAGTAGTCGTCACATGCGCACACACACACACACACACGCGCACACACACACACACACACACACACGTAGTATATAAGCTATGCATGTCATTGATTTGATTTGGTTCTTAGGAAAGTGTAAACATAAAATTAAATGTATCTAATTAAATAAATAAAACATAATAATAATATTAATCAGTACAAATTGTAATTTACCTTTTACTACAGAAGGTGCCTCTTAGCACAGGTATTTTATACTTAAAAAGAGGTGCCAACCATTGTAAAACATTGTACTTTTTGCAACCTTAATAAATAATTTTGAATTTTTTTTGAATAGTTCAAACCCGCGTATGAGCAGTTTGTGAATACCGCGTATGTGCGAAAGTGGCAAGATTGAGATTTCGCGCCGACAGGTAGCGAGCACGGATTCGCTGCAGCTAGTGGTCACACGATCTAAGTCAGCCAATCAGAGACCGACAAAACATCGGTGAAACAGTACCGCGTATCCGTTGGTCGCATGAAGTTGGTTACATATCAGCGTATTTACTCATTATCGTTAGAAAAATGACACGGTCAGTGGGTGGTTCCAGAAAAATAATAATTTTGTATTGGATAGCAGTCTCGTCAGTACGTTAATCTTGTTATAATGTCATTCTTTATTACTGTTCTAACGATTATGTTATTTTGTGAATTGCTTTTATTTTTTCATCACACTTGCTCGTAAACAGTATCATAACATGCAAGCTACCTTCCTGCCAAGAGCGCAGCCTAAAGTATCGCCAATATTTGGAACAAGTATATTTTTTCTTTTAGAAATATAAAATTTTACTCGCAAATGTGATGAAAACATTGTATGTTCGCACGGGCGGTACTAGAATTACGAACATCGACTCATCAAAGCCCTCAGTCTTCGACTTCGGGCTTCTAATAGACTCTCGTTCGTAATTCCTTATTTACCGCCCTTAACACACAATGTACTATAAAAACTTTGGATTTTAACTGATTAGTTTGACAGGTGCTGTAATTACGCGGTTTCAAATATGCGAACTACAATTGAAATGCGCATTTACGCGGTTTTGCGAAAAAATTACATTGATGTGTCTTAACACGTCCCTCGCCCCGCCCCGCCCCGCCACCGCGTCTCATTCCTAGGGAGGGTCGCGCGCGCACGAGGTTGTCGGACTATAGTAACTTAAAGGCTGACCACAATATTATAAAAAACCTCGCCATATACTATTTTCATAATCATATTGTTTTATAAGCTGTTGGTTCTCCTTTAATAAATAAACAAATTTTGCGAAAAACCAATAGAACTAATTTCTTGCACTGGTAACACTAAATTCAAATGTCATCTCTGTCTATTGCTGTCAAAGTTTAATGTTGTTTACGCGTCATATTTTAAAGTGTTATTTTGTGTTTTTGTGCGTTAATATGTCGAAGACTATCCATAGCCTTGGAAGGGAAATAATTTACAATGTATAAAACTATTTGTCATAGATAAAGTCTGAAGGATTAGAAAATATTCGTTTAAATAACATCACCGACACCGTTGTCAATATGACTGATAGGTATCGTATAGTAAGTGTAATAGTAGATTGTTGCACCAAGCAGAAAGTTATTTATTATTGCACCGAGTGCCGATTTGGAGCCCGAGCGGCTTTAGAAAGCACGAGGACAATATAAATTACTTAATGCGAGGTGCATAATCTGCTTTTCTTTCAACTATTACCTATTCCTGTCGACAAAAAAAAAACTCATGCTAAACAATTAATAGGAAAGGAATGCACCATTCATTCCATTTTTGTAAGTTTACATTCGCACTCTCAGAAAAATTCCACAGAAACTTAGCAAGGCTCCCGACAATTTTTTTTGCAGAGTTAGTAGCAGATATTTTTACCTGCAATCTGTCAAATTTCGGATGGGCGCCAGGTTGGCCAACCAAACACACAGGTTTTTTTTTTAAATACGGCTACTTACTACTTTTGGTAGGATTGGTAGCAACCATTTTTTGAACGCAATCTGTCAAATTTCATAAGACCGTCAGATTAACCAACCTAACACTAGATTTTTTACACTATGAGGCTAATTTTATAGCAAAAATACTTGTGTTACCTCTTTAGTGGTGCAATTTAAAAAAAAACTTAAATAATGCAATAAAGGATTTTCATACATTTTTTCTGCTCTTATAGCAGCAAAGTCCGCTCCTGTGCGGGTTATTGAGTGCCGTGCGTTATTGATGATTATTAAGCATAGTTGGAAGAAAAAGAATATTGCAGCAGAAAAGTATATAACTGTTCAATCGTTGATTTAACTTTAGACAGCTCTAGTCCTAATTAAAACAGTGATGCCCTGATGCGCTACCGGTTGAATTTCTTTTAACAATCGATTTTATTCATGAAGAAGTTTTAATCGATTTAACACATTCATATTTTATTTTGC
>NC_133473.1:9353896-9362829 GCF_025370935.1 Choristoneura fumiferana
AAAAAAAAAAAGACTCAAACCCTTAAGACTCCAGAGTCTTAAAGACTCGACTATATTTGTGAATTGAATTGGCTTATTTTATGCGTATGGATGCAAGGAGCCGTCTTTGCGGCCTTTGAGTCGTTAAGCCTCGAGAGTCTTTAGGGTTCGAGTCTTTAAGCCTCGAAATGAGTGTTTTTCACAACACTACGTTCCGAATATTGGGATGGAAAGTTAGCGTGTGTATATTTCAGATGTCCAGCTATCTACATACCAGATTTCGACGACCGGATGGCCAAGTGATTGGAGAACCTGACTACGAAACTGAGGTCCCGAATTCGATTCGCGGCCGGGGCAGATATTTGCATGAACAATACGAATGTTTGTTCCCGGGTCTTGGATGTTTAATATGTATTTAAGTTGTATTTATCTATATAAGTATGTTTATCCGTTGCCTAGTAGCCATAGTACAAGCTTTGCTTAGTTTGGGACTAGGTCAATTGTGGTGTGATGGCATGGCAAGATTTTTATTTATTTATTTATTTTTCTAAATCTGTCCAGCCGTTGTAGCGCGAAGGAGTGACAAACACACACACACACGCGCGCACACACAAACTTTCGCGTTTACAATATTAGTAAAATTCAGTAAGCTAGTCATGATATAATTTAGTACAGTTATAAAGTCATAATTATAATTCATACACTTTTAAAGGTATATAACTAGATTTTTCGATAACATTTGGGGGCCTTCAACATTTTAATCGGTAAATTCTTAAAAGAGGAACAACGAACCTGACGCACGAGTGAGATAAAAAAAAACTCCAACCTACGTGCAAGCGTGCGTGTAGCTACGTGCGTGCGTGCAGGTGGTAGGACCTTGTGCAAGGTCCGCCCGGATTGCTACCACCATCTTGCTCGCTAAATCCTGCCGTGAAGCAGCAGTGCTTGCACTGTTGTGTTTCGGCGTGGAGAGTAAGACAGCCGGTGAAATTACTGGCACGTGAGGTATCCCATCTTAGGCCTCTAGGTTGGCAATGCGTCTGCAGTACCCCTGGTGTTGCAGATGTTATGGGCGGTGGTGATCTCTTACCATCAGCAGACCCATTTGCTCGTTTTCCATCCAGTAAAATAAAAAATAAAAATGAAAAAAAGCTTCTGGACACTCGCGCTACTTAATTACTTCTCGTAAATCAACACCTACTCGATAATTATATCTCCATTTTTAAAAATCAAAGCCTCTATTCAAAATGAATAAGCTGATTCTACAGGATGCTTACGATAAATTCAGTTTATTTCAACAGTTGGGTAGACTTAATTTGACTGAATACCCCTGTAACAGTTTTTATCTAAATTTTTGACTCAAAATGTCACGCCTTCGACTGTCCTAAAAATCACATCGTGCGACATTTACGTCGCAAGCGTTTATTTATTTATTTATCAATAAAAATTACAGCATTACCGTAAAAAGAGAATGAGCTGTAAAATTCAATTATACATAAAAAAACACGTTTTTTTTTCTTTATTTTGAAAACAACAGCAACATACAACACAACTTATGGATCTTTAAAAATGAGCCTATCAGTCTCTCAGAGGGCCGGCAACGCACCTGTGATACCCCTCGTGTTGACAGGTGTCCATGGGCGGCGGTGCTTGCTTCCTATCAGGTGACCCGCATGCTCGTTTGCCCCCTCTTATATAATAAGTACGAATTAGGCATATTATTATTACAGTTTCCAGTGATTGTGTTATGGGTAGTAACAAATTAGTTTAGAGAGGAAACATTCATTAAAAACTAGCTAATCTCCGTCCGCGTACAGGTTGTTTGTCGCTATCCCGCGGGAACTAAGCAATTTTCCGGGATAAAAACTATTCTATGTCCTTTCCTGGGACTGAAATTATCTGTATACCGAATTTTATCTAAATCGGTTCAGTTGTTTAGACGTCATAGGTAAGGTACCAAACAAAAAGACTAACAGACTCTCACGTTTATAATATGAAGTGGGATTGTGGGATGTATGCAAAGGTAATACAATACTCCCATAGATGAAGAGATAAATTTCAAAAGTCCAAAATATTATAGTTAATAACCTAACCATCAAAAAGCAGGAAAACCCCCGTCTTCGTCACTTAAAGTTCAATATCTCAAAAACGGCTGAACCGATTTTGATGAAACATGTCTAAAAACCATCGCTAGAAAACCTGCTTTCAAATAAAAAAACCGCATCCAAATCGGTCCACCAGTTTAAGAGCTACGGTGCCACAGACAGACACACAGACACACATAGCGATCAAACTTATAACACCCTCCTTTTTGCGTCGGGGATTAAAAAGCTACCATTGTGCCGACTCGCGGACGAACCGTGCCATTTGTCGGTGAAATAAACCGTCCAATCGCTCGTGTGCGGCCGGCCTTAGCTCTCGCCGCCATAATGGCACAACAATGGACTATAATAACTTTCTTTGTGTTCGACATACGCACATTTTAATCACGCTTTGTTCGTATATCCAACAGTTACTGGATCGCTAGCATATCAAAGCTTTCGTATCTGTACTCTTATGTCCAGTGACAAAAGCTCTGTTGCAAAAGCGACTGTTTTTATTTTATCATTTATGCTTTAAATTTATACATAACATTACTAAGCTGTAAAGTAAAATCGAAACGCACTACAGAGGGCATGACGTTAAATATTTTGACCAATCACAGCTTCGCATGTACTAGAATATAAAGCTATGTAACCGTCAAAAGACACATTTTTAGGCACTTTCCTATGTACACCGAAATTATACTTAACAGTCGAATCTTTATCGAAGTTTTATTCAAGCATCGCTAGAAAACCCTCTAGTTCAGCAGCCAGGGTTTCGGCAGCTACAAGCTCCATCGGGGCTCTGATTCACAGAACAGTGTTAAATATAGACCTACTTGTGATGTAAGTCATTAAATAACATTGTTGAGATTGCCGGAGTTTTCTCAACAGACTTTTGTTTTAAAAACGGTGGCAGATTTTTTTGACAATCATAATTGCTTGTTGCCTAAACTGAGTAAATCAATTTTGTCTTTGAACAAAAAACAGACAACGCGGCTCCGTACCAATTTAAAAGGCAACAAGAAAATTTTGTGGCTACCTTGTACCTACAACTTCGTGGACTCAACAAACCCATCATTCTACGGTTACAACACAACAGACCATAGCTATTTTAGTTTAGTCTGTGGTTTAGTGTTCATTTAATTTCTAACGTAATAGGTCATCATCATCCCAGCCTATATATGTCCCACTGCTGGGCACAGGCCTCCTCTCCGAACAAGAGGGCTTGGGCCATAGTTCCCACGCGGGCCCAGTGCGGATTGGGAACTTCGCACGCGCCATTGAATCGCTTCGCAGGTTTGTGCAGGTTTCCTCACGATGTTTTCCTTCACCGCAAAGCTCGTGGTAAATTTCAAATGTAATTCCGCACATGAATTTCGAAAAACTCAGAGGTGCGAGCCGGGGTTCGAACCCACGACAATCCGCTTGAGAGGCGATAGGTCAAACCACTAGGCCACCACGGCTTCTCAGGCCACCACGGCTTCTCAAAAACGTAATAGGTAACTCATTTTAATTTCAGCTTCAAACCGCTCATTCTTGAATTTTCAAATACAATATTTGAGACTATCACGGCCATTATACTAATTTTATGAATTGAATTGGGGGTCGTCTCGTGATCATGGTGCATGCAACTGCGCCGAAATATCGAGCTGGTCTAAAATCAAGGTACGCGGAACAAAACCCGAATTCATTTCACTTGAATCTTTTTTGGACTGCTATTAGAAAACCGATAAAAACAGTCAAGCTATCTCTCTCGCACCGAGACCACTTCGCACCAAAGGCGTAGCGATCCAAATTTCATCTCGAAACATAAACTTAATGTTATGTAAACACGAATATTGTGAAGAGCTTTGATTCAGCCCCGTTAGAGCGTGGGCGGGTTTCTTCACGATGGATCATCCAATTTGCTTGGTCATGTGAATTGGGAAAGAAAATTCGTGGGCTTTCGGCTTCTGGTTAATTGCAAATGGATTTGGAGAAAATTGTTTAAATATTTTAGGGGGAAATACACAGTCGAATAGGCACAGTGTAAACATTTTGGCAGCTCTTATTTCATTATAATAATGTCCTTTTCCTCAAAAATATATAATATTGTCTGCGAATTTGTTTGCATTCGTTGATCGCTATCCCGTGGGAACCATACAATTTCACATAAAAACTATCCTATCTCCTTTCCAGGAACTCAAACTACGAGTCGTCATCATCATCCCAGCCTATATACGCGTCCCACTGCTGGGCACAGGCCTCCTCTCAGAACAAGAGGGCTAAACTACGAGTATCTTCATTTAAATCTGTACAATGATTTAAGAAAAGTGCCTGTAAATCTAAACCTATCAGGTACTTCCGGTTGTCATAGGAACTTGGAATTTGGTATGAAGGTAGCTCTTATCTTATTTTTTTTTTTTTTTTTTTTTTTTTATTTATTAAGGCAACAAACAGTCACATATTTAAACATTGCATTTAAGACATGATAAGGTATAGACCTGGAGTGCCATAACAGTAATAAAGCATACATCGGTAAACAGGAATGGTAGATGCGATAAAATGGCAATTGCAATTGAAGTAAAAACAGGTACGATAATAATCCTTATATACTGAAAAACAAAAACAGTTAACCATTCTTATGGAGTTAAACAAGAAAATTGGAAAATTGGAACTGCGTGCGATTACTTAACATTTAGATGGCAAATAACACGGTTCTTGAAGTTAATACAGTTTCTTTGGGCAAGAATATCAATGTGAGACAAATCTTTGTTATAATAACTGAGACAACGGTTGAAGTAAGAGTTAGTACAATATTTAGTGCGGGAGAACGGAATTGAGAACAATTTTTCATGTCGTGCATTGCATCGAGGAACTTTGAATGAAATATTACCAAGCAGTGAGGGGGAGTCCACATAACTATGAATTATTTTAAAGAGGAACATCAAATCGAATTGAGTGCGTCGCTTTTCTAAGGACAACAAATTATGGTGAGCTAAAGCATTGAGGTACGAATTGTAACCCCTGCCCATTCTGTAGTCCAGAGCATTTAGGAATTTTCTTTGAACTCGTTCAATTCTACTAATGTGACATTTAAAGAAAGGACTCCAGATTATACATCCAAAGTCCAAAATTGACCGAACTAGGCTAAAGTATAAAATTTTATAGGTAATCTCTTGCCGAAAAGGCCTACAGACCCGTAGGATAAAACCAAGCTGTCTGTAGGCCCTTTGGACAATACCATCAATGTGGACATTAAAAGTAAGTTTGCTATCTATAACCACTCCCAGATCCCGAACTTTCTCAAACCTATTTAATTTTGCACCGTTTAATGTATAATCATGAATTATATGATTAATTTTACGGGAGTAAGTGATAACGAAACATTTATCAGGGTTTAGAAATAGCTGATTAGCGTTGCAAAAATCAAAAAGCGAATTAATATCGGCTTGTAACTTAAGGCAATCGTCAGAATTAGTAATAATTTTATAAATTTTTGCATCATCTGCATAAAGCAAGTGATTACTATGTTTAAAACATTGTCCAATGTCATTAATATAAAATGTAAAAAGCAGCGGTCCTAAATGGGACCCCTGAGGAACCCCAGAGGGGACATGAAGAAAGTCAGATATGAAACCTTTTATAGACACAGCTTGGGAGCGGTTAGTTACGTATGATTTTATCCATCTAAACAAATCACCGTGTATTCCGGCACTCCAAAGCTTCTCCAGGAGGATACGATGACTGATTTTATCAAAAGCCTTGGAGAAGTCGGAGTACACGGCGTCCACCTGACACTTGTTGTTAAGTGCTCTATATATAAAATCACTAAAAGTCACGAGGTTAGATTCTACAGAACGGCCCTTGAAAAACCCATGCTGGTTTGGGGATATATAATTTCGAATACAGAATGAGAGCTCACTAGTTACAATTTTTTCTAAGATTTTACCAAAAATGCATAGCTTAGAAATAGGTCTATATTGAGAAATATCTTCCTTTCTATTGCTTTTTGGTACTGGTGTTATTAATGCCTGTTTCCAGCGTTCGGGAAAAATACCTGTCAAAAGTGAACGGCAAAATAAATAAGTAACCGGGACAGTTAGCTCCCCCGCGCATTTACTCAACAAAATAGGATGAATTCCGTCTGGTCCTGCGCCCTTGTTTACATTAACTGATTTAAGGTGCGTGAAAACAATTTCAGAATTAATTTTAATAGAATTAATGTTTAACGGAGAATTTTTATTTTCCCCAAGGGGAGGGTTGTTCATATTTGTGTCAGGTGGCACAAATACAGAGTTAAAGTATTTATTGAACATATTACAAATTTCGTTACTGTCAGTAAAAGTTCTGTTTTCGTACTTAAACGTCTGAGGATATCCTTGGGAGTTTCGTTTAGACTTCACGTAAGACCAAAAATAGTTAGGATTTGATTTGATTTTGGTTTCAGTCGCATGAATATAAGAATCGTAACAGATCTTCTCTAATTCTTTTGTCTGACGCCTAATAGACGAGAACTCGTTATAATAAGAGGGCTCCTTGTACTGCTTCCATTTTTTGTGAAGCTTACGTTTTTCTTTCATAAGTTTTATTAACCGTTGTGAGAACCAAGGAGGGTAACTACCGGCAGAGCGTAGTTTTTTGGTCGGAACGTGAAGATCTATGAGATTATTTAGAACTCCATAAAATAATTCAACCTCAGCTTCAAGTCCGTCGCATTTCTGAAATTCCCTATACCAATCAAAGTCCGAGAGTCCAGCCCTGATAGCCTCAAAGTCAGAATGATGAAAGAGCTTTTTATACGTAGTGGCGTTAGGGACAAACGATGGTGAATACGTTACACGGAGGTCTATGTTAAGAGAAGGGTGATGAGCATCCTCTGGAGTAAGCGGATGTGAACATCGAGAAGTTTCACAGGAAGCATTACTAAAAACCAGATCAAGAATCCTTTCATTTTTATTGAAAATATAATTGTATTGGTTTAATTGCGATAAATTCATGAAATCAGCTACCAAAGTCGCGGGGAAGTCATCATTAGTAATAATACTCATACCGTTCATGTCAGGCTCGTAAAACCAGCATGCGTTAGTGACATTAAAATCACCAACTAATAAATAAGTGTCATTAGGGTATTTGTCACAAAACTCAAAAACTCTTTGAAATAAGGAAGATAATAAATTGATATGATTGGGTCCATGAGGGATATAGGCACAAATAACATGGAGATAGGATGACAATTGTCGCGAGTCCTGACCGCGACCGGAAGCGCGCGGAGCGTCCGCCGGCCTTGTAGGTATGCTCACCCACAGCTCATCGGCCGGGGCCGGCGCCGCTAAGTCGTGTCTTAGCTCGGGGCGCAGCGCGCCGCGCACCGCCACCGCCACACCGCCTCCGCGTGATAAACCGCTTGCAGAAGCGTTACGATCCCCTCTAAAAACTGTGAAACGGGAATCAAAGTACTCTGAACTACAAAATGAGTCACTAAGCCAAGTTTCGGTTATACATATAATGTCATAAGAACAATTAAGTACATTAGTAAAAAACTCGTTTGATTTGGTCCTCAGACCCCTCACGTTTTGGTAATAAAACGAGATATTTAAGTTAGCTGCGAATTCTATAAAATAATGATAACTTTAACTTATTAGCAATGCACGCATGAATTATAATGCAACCAAATAACAACCGGTTCGAGTCGAGCCGGAATTTGAAGTAAACAACCGTTGTTTTAAATACAGAAATAAACTTAATATCGCACAACATAAGGCTTAAATTAGCGCCCAGCAAAGAAATAAATTCTTCAATAATAAAAATAAACGAACAAGCAAACAAATAATAACGCACTCTGCAACAAGATAGTCACTTAGATATCTTTACGAGATCACTCTCGCTAGCAATTAGGACTGGCTTTTGATCTTCACTTTTGAGAACTAGGATTTTGCAGTCTCTTATAAAAACTTTCCTGAAGCCCCGTTCGGTAGAAATTTTCCTCACGTCGCGAAGGAGCAATTTGTTTTCTGGCGTTAAATGTTCACTAATATATATAGTGTGAGCAGGCCCATCGAAACCCAGGTCAGCCGTGTTGACGCCTCGCCTAACCTTTACCGCTGACAACAGCTCATCTTTGCGTTTCCGCTGTGTAAATTTGACAATTATGTTGGGAATTTTTGAGGCACCCCACTGCGTACTCTCACCAGAAGTAGAATTCGTAAAGCGGCGTACACGATGAATGGTGTCGACATCCCCAGGCAATAATGAAAATCCCACTTTAGTACATATCATTTGTAAAATGCAATTTAGATTTTCACTTTTCTGTAGCGGAATCCCTGCGATTTCGAGGTTATTGATGCGGTCCCGTTGCTCCTTTTGAGACAACTGGGATCGCAGCTGAGTAATAGTGGATGACATTTCTTGTACTCGCTCAACCAGTTCGTCGTGTCCAGATTTCAAAGACTCCAAATTCTGTAAACGTTGATCAAACGCAGCCAACTTCTCATTTACGTTACGCACATCGTTTTTCACTTGTGTAATCTCATGCTTGAGGTCATTCCGGGTCTCTCGAAGCTCGTGAAGAATAGTGGAAAGAGATATTTCTTCAACCTGTTTATTTCCTTCACGGACGGGGAAAGCACGGCACCGAGAGCACCGCCATGCTTTTTTCTTATCACCGTCCCACTTTCTAAAAAACAGATTCCCTTATTCCAGCACACTCAAAATGATGGTCACTCTTGCAATGTTGACAGTGAACTCCGTCACTGACCAAATCCAAGCACTTAAAACAATTACTGCTCATAGTTGTTGACGAATGGTAACGCGTTAATTAAAGAGATAGGTAGGTAACTGCATAGAAGCAATGCGCAATGCGTTCGCACGCTTACCGCTCCCGCGTGAATA
>NC_133473.1:9362929-9425483 GCF_025370935.1 Choristoneura fumiferana
ACGCGAGTGAAAGGGACGGTGCAATACGAACATTGTTTTTCCAGTTTTGTAGTAGCCCCTCTGTGTTATGATTTTTTACGTTGGCACTAAGTGATGAACACTGTCAGCAGCAGGGTTACTACGAAACTCGCATGTCAAAGTTCGTTTCGTGCGTTCCAGATGACACTTATACTATTTAATACGAGAGCGAGAGGGACGGTACGATACGAACTCCGAGTTTCTTAGTAGCCTGGTATAATTAATCAAAGAACACTGTATTTTTACCTGTGCTTAGATTTTATCACCTTATCGTAAAAGTGCAATATATTTTCATAATAGAAAGTAGAATATTAAATGCTTTAATGTTATTTTTGCTATCATAAAATATATGTTTAACCAATTATTTACAATTATATCGGAAACCGAAATCATAGAGCAGCACTGTTTGTTTTATGCTGGCCACATTATTTTTACATTTGACATTTCAGACTGTCATTAAATTTTAGTATCTAGGTTTCACAAATAGACCATAGGTATGAAGCCAACTTTAAAGATTGCATTGATAAGCATAAAATATAAAATGAATATTTTATTAGTTAAAAACCATAGTGTGACTATTCCTTGACATAAATATAAATAATGTAACAAGTTTCTTTAAACTTGTTTATATTTATTTATTGTACAATAACTTTTATAAAATTTTAATGGAATTAAGTTTATTTAGTACACTGGCTTTCTCAACTTTTTTTTATCTGGGTACCAGTGACTAAGCAAGTTTTATTGTTAACCAACTTTAAAAAAAAGGAGGTTCTTTATTTGTATTTTTTTTTACAGTGGACTGTTTTTATTACCTCAGCTGTGAATTCAATCACCCCAGGAGATTTAGCAACAGAATGGATGCCCATTCGTCTAAGGAGTGCACGCCACTGGGTCTTGCAAATTATTTCTGGTATAGTTATACTGACTGCATTCTTGGTTATACTTTCAAACAAAATAATTCTTGGCAAGGATCACTTTGTGACACTACATGCAAAATTTGGACTAGCTTCTCTAATATTCATGGTCATTACTATGACAGGAGGTCTGGGAGCTTTATACAGCCTGAAGTTAAAGCATTATCTGGCTCCTATTTACACTAAACTATTACATGCGTCTGTTGGTCTCCTCACCATCACTCTTGGCACTGTCACCATCATTCTAGCCTTTTACTCAGAGTGGTTTGATTTTGGTGAGGTGTTACGCTACACTAATCTTGTGTTGGTGCTCATTGTCATGCTCTTCACAATATTGCGCCCAACTTTAAAAGTTTACTTCCGTTTGATGGAAAGAATTGAAAATGGAAATTAGTTTAATCATTTATTGCATACTTGAAAAAGAGTAAACATATTTATATGTGTTGCCTTGGCCTTGCATTGTGTTTTTGAGTCTGTTATACTATTTCATAGAAAGAAATTTTTAAAATTTTTACTACCATGTTTTTTAAACAAACAGATCAATATTTTATATAGTTTATTATACATAATAGATAAGTAGAATTAGAATTTAAATGTTGGTCCAAGAACACATATTACTTGCATAATATTTTCTGTTAACAACAACCCTGTGAAGAATTTTAGTTTCTTAGTTAAGATGGGTAAATAACTTAATTAATGTTGATATGGCTTTTATATGTTGTCTTCCTATCTACAAGACTATTATTATAACTTATATGTTAAATGGTTGAGAGTAAAATAGGCATTTATAATGTCATAGTAATCATGTACTGAAAATTCACATCTGCTCTTGTAGAAATTAGTTTATAGTTATTTAAGGCCATTGATGATAGATTTCTCCAATAGCACAAAGTAGTTTTAATATTTTTATCATAAAGAAGACAAAGACATTCTTAGATTCTTTCTGTAAAAAATATATTAAGAGACTAAAAGTACAGACATAGTTTATGATCAATCACACACAAGACACTTTAATATTATAATATGTCATAATCATAACATTTTGTTAATATTCAAATTGTAAAAACTTTATCATCCCAGCCTATATACGTCCCACTGCTGGCACAGGCCTCCTCTCAGAACAAGAGGGCTTGGGCCATAGTTCCCACGCGGCCCAGTGCGGATTGGGAACTTCGCACGCACCATTGAATCGCTTCGAAGGTTTGTGCAGGTTTCCTCACGATGTTTTCCTTCACCGCAAAGCTCGTGGTAAATTTCAAATGTAATTCCGCACATGAATTTCGAAAAACTCAGAGGTGCGAGCCGGGGTTTGAACCCACGACCCTACTTGAAAGGCGATAGGTCAAACCACTAGGCCACCACGGCTTCAAACGGCTTTCGGCTTGTAAAAACTTACTATGGGCTAATTGGATGGAATTTGGTTTTAACTTTAACTACTATTAATCATACCAAAACTAAAATTTTAGAACAGAGATATTTACATGTTTTGATATTCTCTTGTTTTAAATCTTAATCATTATCTTTCCAGTGATATATTTTAAAATTGCATGATCTTAATTGTTACCAAATTAAATTAAGTATAATAACTTGCCATCAGTAACTAATTTATACTAAATAAATAGTTATTGTATACGATTTATTATTTGCTAAGGATTGAAGATCTATCTTATAAGTTGTCACAATTCAAAAGATTTTTGGAACAAGTGTTAATAAATAAATGTATTTTTTACTTTTTATTACTATCGTAACTATGTGTTGCGTAAATAAATAATGTTAACTAAACTAAACTTGGCTCGATTTTAAACTCTACTACTTCACAATCGCATGGTTCTATATTTAGAACAAAAATGGGAAGTACTTGTACCTACCTATCCTTAATTTCTTCATTACTACTTCATGTAAATAAAAATTAAAACAGTTTGTTTTATCAAAATGATTTGTCAAAGTGTGAAGCATTACGTTTCTAGTCATTTGAAGGCTCACCAAGTGTATTATTATGGTATATGTTTAATATTTAGATATACACATGTAATATTTTATTTTAATTTGCAATTGAACTGGGTTTTAATTGGTGCTTTGAAAGCTATTGTTTAATTATTCATAATAAGTTTTATTTTGAAATAAATAATTAGTAATAAAATGAAAGTGGAACATGCACAAATATTTGTTATTTAATTTGTTATTCATATTTTAATTAATGATTAAGTTTAGTACATAGTCCTGATTTATAACCATTTAAGACTCCTACAGCTGTGCCAAATTGTGAAATGTCAGTCGACCAAGAAATTGAGCTCAATGTTATTTCCAAACAAAAAAACATCCAGTCTATTTTCATCAACAAATCAAATTCCTAATCAAACTGCGTCAAATTTACTTAATGCGACGAGCTGGCGACGCGCACCTCATTTTTTTTTCTTTTTACGACCGACCACTATAGTGACTTTCATGGTCGACCACTACTAAACTGGATTGTAAAAAGGCAATTCAATTACAGTGAAATAAAATAAGTTTGTTAGGTAGTTTTGTTTAGAAGAGAATCCTTTATAGGGATATGTTCGCCTCTGCCTCTGTACTATCTGTATCGACTATGTATTTTTTTTTTTTCAATTTATGTGCAATATAAAGGGGTTTTATAGGTACTTAATATGCATATTATGGTTATGGTAGAAGTGCGCTTAAAACGCGATAGCTAAAGAAATATAACATGTATGTGCTGTGGTTACTTAGACGTCTCAGGATTACCATTTTTTACATTTACATATGCAAAACAAATCAGAACTCGTGTTCTGTACACCTTTTTATTAACACTTACACGAATTATAAACTATATATGGTTACCCTAAATGCGGGTGCGTTATTTAACGAGCTTCATCTTCGCGTACATTTGTTAAAACAGCATTTCGAAAATACAAACTGAGATATGGATGCACAGAAAAACCAGAAAAAGAGGCCAGCGCTGGGAAAAGACTCCAAAAAAACAATCATAAAACAGCATTTTTTAATTCATTTCTTTGCAGTAACATTTCATTGCCCCCTCTCCCTCCCCAAGCGCATATACACAACAAATTTATTAAGTACTTAAATTAGTTCAAAGTTTTATCACGACGTTGTATAAATTTTAGCAATTAATTTGTCCACCTTGGCCGCTCCAAAATATCTAATGGCGACTGTACACCTACATATTAATTGTACATCTACCTTAATTAAATCACGTAACCAGTAATTTGAAAATATTTTTGTAAATGTAGGTAGCTGTGAATCAATATTTATTGATTTATTAATTTTAGATAACAAGTAGTATATTATTATTCAATATGTTTCTTTGTATATCTTATATGGGCACGGAACTTGCAGTTTAGTTTAGCCTAAATGCATAAAATGTCTAATGTTACAAACATATATTAAAATTAAATATTTATCCAATGAATACAACTTGTTATTTCTTTGTTCTTTGAGTATTTGGTTGTCTATACTATTATTACTAGAGTAGGACAAGTACACTCTGCTTTTCACTTTGATTGCGAGGCAATGAGGGCTATCGCGTATGAATTCGCCACTAGAGCGCTTGTGTAGCGTGAGGTCTCCAAAATGTCAAATCTCATAGATTTGGTGAGCTACGCGGTTTATTTATAATTAGAATAGTTTTGAGAATATTTAGCAATATCTGAAATAATGAGGGCTATCGCGTGTGAATTCGCCACTAGAGGCGCTAGTGAGCGTGAGGTCTCCGAAATGTCAAATCTCATAGTTTTTGGGTGAGCTGCGCGGGTTTATTTATAATTAGAATAAATTTATGAATATTTTGCAATATCTGAAATTAATTATAGCAAATATGCGTTCGGGGCAATGAATGTCTGTGTTTGAGACAATTTTGTCTTTCGGAAACCTTTGTCCTCCCTTTTTTCCGAACAAAACGGGGACTATGCAACACTGTGGCATGCTCGATATTTTTATGGTACGGTTTAAGGTGTATAGATTTTAATCTAAACTTTGTTTTCACGCCCGTAATAACAGACTTTGAAAGCCATACTTAAAAACCTCACGCAACAGTGCGCCATCTAGTGAGACAAAAAACGATAGCCCTCATTGAAAAATGTGAAATTCATCTATAACCGTTTTTATTCGTTTTTTTTTTAAAGCTTTACCTGTGGTTGCGCAAGCGTACACTATCTGGTAATGAGATTTAATTCCGAGATTTTACTATTCCCCAATTCCCAATTAGACTTCCCAAAAATTACATCGTGGCATTCATAATCATTAACGTTGCATGTACAATAAATTTCAAGTCTAATCCTAGCGTTTGAAATTTTGTGTCTTTATTTCGATCCCGTGGGATAATCGGGATGAAAAGTAGCACGTGTTGTGTTATTCCAGATGTCCAGCTATTTACGTAGGCACCAAATTTCATCCAAAGCTGTGCAGCCGTTTTAGTGTGAAAGAGTAACAAACAACAATACCGTGGGAATTTCCAAAAATTAAACCGTTATTGGCGTTGCATTGAAAACAATTGTGCCAAATTTCAAAATCCTTAATCAGTAATCAGTAACTTTATTTGCTAGAACATAGGTAGGTACAATAGTGGATGGTGGTATTTTACATTTTGGTCGCTATGTCTTACCCGCAAATGCAGGTGTACAAATATTTATCTATTTATCCTAAGTAATTTTACTATCCCAATTAAATAAAAACAATATTAAAATTATAATTAAAACAATCCATAACAATTAGTAAATGTCAAGAGATAAGTATAATAATGATGGAGTAAATATAATATGATAATTATTTAGCTTAAATTTAGACTTATAAACTATTTAACCGCTTCGTTCAAAAAATGTGTAACAGAGTAATAACATTTACTAATTAATAATTCAGTCATTTTCCTTTTAAATATTTTTAAATCTAGTTGTATAATGTCCTTCGGTATCTTATTATAAATGCGGGGAGCCATGCCCAGCAAGCTTTTTGCAACTAGAGCTGTTCTCTTGGTGGGGGCACGCAAGTTGTGCTGGTATTGAGCTCGAACAGGCAGTTTCCGCCCGCGAGATGCTAACACAAACAAATCGGGATTGCATTTGACAAACAAAGCTACTTCAAGTATGTATAGTGAAGGCAGAGTAAGTAGTTTCAGAGCTTTGAATGCCGAGACACAACTTTCTTTCGGTCAAGCCAAGCGGTTAATTTTCGTTTTATTCGTACATTGGGATAAGAATAGGGAGCCGAGCCTAGATATGTGCTATTCCAAACGTGTTCCAAACGTTCGGCTACCTATATAGGTATACAATACCAAATTTCATCCAAATCCGTTTAGCCGTTTTAGCGCAAAGGAGTAGTAACGTATATACCTACACTTCTAAACAAACTTCGCATTTATATTGGTTGGTTGGTTGGTGTAGCCGGGCCTAGAGATCTGGCAGATATCTACCCACTACTAGATGTCGCTATTATGAACAATTTTCAAACTACATCGTATTTTTTAAAATGATGTAATAATATATATATTTTAGGTTTTTACTCAACAATTATTTAAACTGGTTTCAACACACTTATTTAATATTGTTTCATCATATTTATTTTTTCTTGACAGTTTTATATCCACATGCTATTGTGTTTTATCTGTATCCATCCACCGGAATCGGACCCTATTTACTATGCTTATACTACGTAGGAAGTGCAAAATTCGAACTTTCTATCTTGCCGTCCCGTTGACGCTAATATTATTTAATTAGAGAGTGAGAGACGGTATGAACTTCGATTTTCGAATTTCATAGTAGCCCCCCCACAAATTGATATTGCCAGGAGTATAAAAAATGCCGTGTATGCATGCAAATTTTGACTTCGATTTGATAAGAAATTAGCGACACGAGAATTATCATGTGAAAGGTTTATTTCAATAAATTCTATATGCTTACAGAAAATCCTGTTCAAGACGCAATTTCTTATCATAGATACTTGGTTTGGATAGGTATTTAACTAAATGTAAACAAAACAATGTCATTTGGTGCCGTAAATATTTCCCCCATTCCCCGTTATGCTTCCCCCATTTAACTATTTAAACATTGATATTTCAGTATTGAAATACACTAGTCTAGTTTGTATTACAATGATACATAAGTAAAATGTTTAAAATCCTTGACCAAACTTGCTAGCTGAAGTTTGTTTACATTTTAGTATAATACCCGCCCAAACCAAGTGTAATAATTTACTTATTCCATGTAGTTAACATTAACTTACCTATGTTGTAAATGTTTAGGTACCGTATGTATGATTATTTTTATATAACTGTTCGTCTGTGCTACAAATTGCGTCACTCGGTATCTACGAATAATAATAAACCAGTAAGTCTAATTCAAATTTAATTCCAATCCACATAAAAAGTGCTCCTACTTCTATATAAATATTTTATCTCTCCCGAAGAAGTTCCACATAAACAGGCCCTTTCTTTACTAAGTACGAAGTGCAAGTGTCTTGCCGTCTCGCTGACGCTTAGTGTTTAAAGCGAAACGGTACGATAGGAACTTCGATTTTCCAATTTCGAAGTAGTCCCTCAAGCTTGGTGATTAGTTTAAAACCAGAAAGAGATCAGTGATGTGAATCATTTGATTTCGCCACAATCCTGTGCTCGTATTTTAGACTAGACCAAACTACATTACATAATTTCCCAAGTATTTAATATTTTAAATATTCCCTTGCTAACGCACTTCGTCTAATCAAACAATTTATTGAATATTCGTATTAAAATATGGCTACAATTTATCACGGTATAATATTTTTCTGAACTTATTGATGGCTGTAACGACACGAAATTTTATTTAGAATAGCCTGGTCACCCTGCCGGGAAACGCCATCGCCATAGACATACTTCGAGCGATAGCTACCTACTTGTATTTATAAATTGCGTGTTCTTGTTCTGCATTATCGTTTCAATCGTTGCGTACTATTCTTAGTCGCAACCTAAAATATCATTTAGTTTCTAGTTTAATTAAACTTCGATTCATACTAAAACAATCATCGTAAGTATGTTATATGTTAAATACCAAAAACCAACAGCAGATTTGGTAATTTTATTAGAAGATGGCGTTCGTACAGGTTACTGGTGTTTGTTAACATATTTCTTTGTTTTAGATGCCGAATATAAAACTGCAGTCTTCTGATAATGAGATTTTCGATGTTGATGTAGAGATTGCAAAATGTTCAGTCACCATAAAAACCATGTTGGAGGATCTTGGAATGGACGATGACGAAGAAGAGGTTGTACCATTACCGAATGTGAATTCCGCAATTTTGAAAAAGGTTATTCAGTGGGCAACCTACCACAAAGACGATCCTCCGCTACCGGAAGATGACGAAAATAAGGAAAAAAGAACAGATGACATTTCATCTTGGGATGCTGACTTCCTGAAAGTTGATCAGGGAACGTTATTTGAGCTTATTCTAGCCGCAAATTATTTAGATATCAAAGGATTGTTGGACGTCACATGCAAGACCGTGGCGAATATGATTAAAGGCAAAACACCTGAAGAGATCCGTAAGACGTTCAACATTAAGAATGACTTCACTGCAGCTGAGGAAGATCAGGTGCGAAAGGAGAATGAGTGGTGTGAAGAGAAGTAAATTATCTTTTTTGACTATACTAATTCAATTTATTTATAGTATATCAAGATGTGGGTGCAAATCCAGAAAAACAACAATCATTCATTACCACCATTAAAGTTTGTGCCTTTGCATTGTTGGTTTTTTTTCCTCCGGAGGATTTGTTTGTCAGAGTGATCATAATCATGTGAAATGTTGCAAACTTTAAAGATGGTGATGCTTCATTAAGAAAACCTGTAGACTTGTTTACATTATAAGTAACTTAACTTTTGTAAAGCCCACTAACAATTGAATTAAAATGTTATTATTTTAAGGAGTTTGTTTTAAGGATTTTTGGTTTAAATTAAGTCTGGATCTATCACTTTTACTCCAATAAATGACACTGCAGATTAATAATATAGGTCATGCATCCAAGTTGTTATTGACCTGGCTGCAGTAGAGTAAAAGGAGGGTTGTGATTTGTGATAGAGCAGACTAAATTGTTCATTTTGTAGAACAATGTGATAAATTGATTGAATGTGAGTTGCACCAAGTTTCTATTACCTTAAACCAATGTTGTACTACTGATCAACTAGGTTGAGCAAAAAATCATTGAGCTATAGAACATAAAATGCTCAGTAATACAAACTGTGCTACTGCTCAACTAGCTGAGCAGTGGGGAGAATATTTGAGGACTGGTTTGACATTCATTATGATTATAGTAACTTTGTGTATCTACTCTAAGGTGTCATCTGTAATAATTATGAATACCATGAACATTTCATGGGATGCATACAAAGGATGCCATGAAATATTTCTGTAACTTACCACTAAAAATTTTGTTTCTATTTTCCCCATTCTTCTGGCAAATTAGTTATAGATGAGCTATGAATTTCTATTGATGTATGGAAGGATATTTGAAATCAATTAACTTGACACAAACCAACAACAAATTTCATTAATTGGTGATATTTGTAAGTGATTAAGTTGTTGATTAGTTCAGAAACTTCTCAATGCTATGAATACAGCATTTTTTCTGCCACATTCTTTATATCTGCATGCAAACCTGCCATGGCTATGGAACACCCCCTAATCAATTAATTTGATAAATTATTTGCACTAAAAATATTTGGGTTTGTCTTTGTACCTTCAGATCTCAGTGTCATGGGATGCCAATCCTATTTTTCATATTCATTTTAATGAGCAATCAACTTTGTTATATCTATTGTAATAAAAGTACATAACAAAATAAATAGAACTAATGATTAATTTTATGCATCATTAAATTTCATTAAGGACAGCAGCTACCTAATGTTAAATAAATGAACACTTGGGTCCCAATTATTTGATAGTAGTTTAAAAATAAATGAATTGCTTAATGTATTATCTTTTATTGTTATAATAGGAAAGAAATCTCATCAAATTAGTTTACATTCACACAAAATAATATTATGATAAGATTAATATTAAACATAATCACTATAAGAAACTTTAAATTACAGTAAAATAAATATACTCAACTTGGCATCTGAAGCCAGTTGTAGCTGCGTCTATATGGACCAACTTGTCTCAACATCTTATAAATATGAAGCAGCTTATGCGATGCTGCGATAAGTATCCTCAATACTTATATAAGCATCCGGCACAAAGTAGTTATCAATGCAATTTAGTATTGGACTATTGAACTGTCCCAAGCTGGTACCACATGTTGCTGCTCCAAGAAGTAAGCCAAAAAAGAAAGACAGAAAAATCAAACCAACTAGTACACTTTGGCTCTTATTTTGGCATAAAGCTAACTCCTTGCATATGCATAGGCAGTGGTAAAATGGACTGAAAAAAAAACAGATTGCACACTTAACTAGAAATAATACTTATTTTTGATATTATAGGTTCTCCTACTAAGAAATACCGAAAAACAAAACAGACTGACCTATCACTTTGTGTGATCTCTTCAAGGTAACTGCATGGATAACTGGGTATTTAGGGGACAGGGACAGATAAAGACCTCTTCTAGTAGAGCAATAAGTCAATCAAACTGACCTCCAATGCCTATTATTATCAACAACTATCCTATTGGTTTCATCAAGTAGCCTCACAAGTTGTTGCTGCGCTAGTGTAATGACTGGACACTTCTTGTGCAGAATGTTGGCTATATCCCCTTCTCGATCCAAGTCACAACTGCATCTAGGAGAATCTACGGTATAAGCTTCGCTTCTCGGTGAATTCTCAGGTACATCGTTAGTCTCTTCATGTGAATTAAAATCTGTATCTTGAGTACCTCTCCGATTCTTATTGTAACTTTTCCTATAGTATCGGTAGATATTTTGTACTTGGTGCTCATCTGATGACATCACAAAATAAACTTAATAGCGAAGATTTGTGTAAATAAAGTAATGTATAAATGTTTATGTATTGTATGTCTAGTCTAATAACACAATTGACAACAAAGTGGTTGTGACCTGTGACAAATTATGTCACGTCATACATACGGTATTCTAGAAATATGTGCCAGTAGTTTACAGGAATTTTGTAAATGATTATTTTGATAGTACCTTTGTGGTGGGTGAGATTTTGATGAATGGATATGATGGATGGATACCTATGCAATAATAATATGGATGGATGGGGTGTACACGAAGCGAACTCTTCAGCCTGTATTTAAAGCTATTAGACAGTACAGTCAAGAAATTGAATCGCGTACCATGTGCTGCAGAAGAAATCATGGATATCTCTATCATGGACAAATTTACAATGAAAAGGTTCTATCCTGAGACCGTATAGTTTAAAGCGCTGACGTTTGTGGTCGTATTCAACATCTCTTTCTACCCTCATCTTATGCCATACAGTCAAGGACACTGAATCACGTACCAGGAATCACGTACCAGGGTTTAACCTTTGTGCTACTATACATGGTTTGGATAGGTATTTTATATACACTCCGTGAGCTTTTAAAAAAACGATGAGACGATGACACGTGATCGTGATATATGGGGTTCTGTTCTGTTATCGACTTGCAAAACTTTTCAAAGTTACCGTAAAAAGTTATGTAAAGAATAACCATCAGTATAAAATAAACCATACTGGAATAATATTACGCTTCTTTATCTTTTTCTAATTTTAATACAATATGACTTTTTGTCATGACACACTATTCCGCCTTCACACACTATTTCGATTTGGAAGTATATAGAACTGTTGACTGTACATGTACAGTCACCAGCACCAATATCTGACACAACAAGCGTGCATAAATATCTGATACGACTCTATTTCTAGGGCCGGAAGGACGTGTCAGATATTTTTGCACGCTCCGCTGTGGCAGATATTAATGCTGGCGACTGTACAATCCGTGAGCTCTTAGAAAAACCTTCGGGTTTCGGGGGAAATCGGAAGGATTCGTTAGTAGGAAATGACAATTGTATTTTTGACTTAGTACCAGTATACACACTCTCATCTATGACTTAGTAGCAATCCATCACGCGAAGAAGTCAAAAAGACAATTGTCATTTACACACGAATCCTTCCGATTACCCCCGAAACCCGAAGGTTTTTGTAAGAGCTCACGGATTGTAACTAAAATGTAAACCAACTTCAGCTGCCAGATTTGGTACATTCAAGGATTTTAAACATTTTACTTATCTATCTATCATTGTAATACAAACTAGACTATACTTGGTTTGGATAGGTATTTAACTAAATGTAAACAAACTTCAGCTGCCAAATTTTACTTATCTATCATTGTAATAAAACTGCAATAAGGTCTCTGGTACGCGAGTCAGTTTCATCAACTATACATGTTAAACTCTGTCTGGATGGTGTTCAGTAGATGCTTAGAATGTTGGTTCCATCTAGACATTGAGGAAAAATACCTACATCACGAATAGTCAACCAGTGTTACTCCTGTGCTAGATAGAACCCTGTCATAGTAAATAATTTTATTTGTATTTAACTATTTAACACTTGTCGAATGACTTGAATGTTGAATGTCATACTGACAATGACAGGGTGCTGTGGTAGCCTGGCAATCGAATTTGTGGACTGGTCTGTACAACCCAAGTACAACCTAATAGGTACCATCAGCCAAATATGTGGTCTACCACCCTAAAGTTGATAATCGTTTGCATTCATAAAACAATAATGCCAATAGACTTGTCTGCCAACTTGAAAGTTCGACTTTAGTGACATCAAAGAGGAAGGACATTATGTAACGTATTTTGTTTACAGTAGTCATAATGCATATAGGTGACGCAAACGGGCAGGCGCTCGAAAATATGCAAGTCAGTTGGCGTAGTAGGTACATACAAGTATGTAACTTACATATTTTCGAGCGCCTGCCCGTTTGCGTCACCTATACGCATAATCACTACTGTAAACAAAGTACGATTAATTTACCTACTTCCTGTAATTATCGGCAAATCGCGCAAACAATGCAAGTTGAAATAGCCTATGTAGTTAGCTGGAGTTGACTCTTAATGAACGTAAAAATTACACCATGATTAGTTAAAGGAAATATCATCATTGTGTCAGTTGGGTACTTAGTTTAAAGGATTTCACTGTAATAATTAATAAATGACACATTATTAGAAAGTTTAAACTTTAATCTATGAATTTTACAGAAATTCAGACCTTACACTAAATCTTAGGTGACAGTTACCTTGTCATTTCACAGCACTTCGATATAGAACTATACCTACTAAACGGAATCCCCTTACTTAACAAATGTATAAATTTATCACTAGGTTTAATTATTACCTAGACCTAAAGATATTTATTTATTACTGAAAAGAAAATGAAATTTAAACTTACAGTATTTTTTCAAGATTATTGTTACTGTCGGGTACGCAACGTTAAGTTTTAAAAAGAACTGTAAAAGTTATCAGTTCAGCAAACAATTCTTTAGGTCCAATTAATGATTAGGACAAACGATTATTAGGCCATTTGTTATTGGTGCCACACTGAGAGAACTATGTAATTATATAAAAATAATATATATGGGTAGTTCTATTAGCAATTCAACCGTTACCAAGGCTTCTTTTGGCGTAGGTATAGTAATTAAAGAAAAGAGCTACAGTAAAAATAACATTTTGGGTAATTTCTTGAATAAAAAAAAACCGGCCAAGAGCGTGTCGGACACGCCCAAAATTCGGATCCGTGGCCATTACGAATAATAAGTAATATTTTTCTAATGATTTCGTCACTTCCCTTCACGTCCTTCTTCGTTCGTTCTTCACGTCCTTTCTGTCACCCTCCACCCCAACGGCTTAAAATCTCGGCACCCTGCTTGTGTAACAGCCCAAAACCTAGGGGATTTTGACATCAAACAGAGGTGGAAGGACGAGTGGAATGCACAAACTACTGGAACTGCCCTGCAAACTATAGACCCCACGGTTAAACCAGATGGTTTCAGTCTACCACGCAAGCTCTGGTGCCGCTTAAACAGACTGAGAACAGGACACGGACGCTGTCACTATTTCCGACACAAGTGGGGTTGGCGGACTCGGCCCTCTGCGAATGCGGCGAGGAGGCTCAAACTATGGAGCACATTGTACAGCGCTGCCCTCTACACTCATACTCGGGCTCTCCTGGAGATCTCTACAATCTGACACCTGACTTAATGTCGTGGCTTGGGACCCTGAATGTGGATTTATAGCTAGTTTGTAATTTGCTTTCTTTAGTGTAATTGTTTAATGTTTTACGCCATACGATTAAAAAAAAAAAAAAAAAAAATGATTTCGTATTTTATACGGAATCTTCCAAGTTTAGGTAAATTTATACCTTAGGCTGCTATTTATTTTTAAACTACTAATAATTTTCAAGCAAACTTAACCGTTATAGTTTTCCTTGTAAGTTTGATAGTTTATCATCCTGATTTTTTTCAAATTTTTCCACCCACCGGTTTAGATTTTAGAGGGGGGGGGGGGACGCTCGATTTTAAAGAAAATTTGCACTTTAAAGTTGAATATTTCGCAAAAAAATCACTGAATCAAAGAATCGTCTTAGCAACCCTCTAATGGTTTTAAAAGAACCTATCCAACAATACCCCACACTATAGGGTTGGGTGAGAAAAAAAACACCCCCTACTTTACGACTATGGGAGGTACCCTAAAAAAGTTTTTTTTTTTAATTTTTTATTGTACCATTTTGTCGACATAGTTTTCATATATATCCGTGAAAAATTACAGCTTTCTAGCATTGATAGTCCCTGAGCAAAGCTGCGGACGGACGGACAGACAGACGGCGAAACTATAAGGGTTCCGTTTTTGCTATTTTGGCTACGGAACCCTAAAAAATATTCTATCTGGCCTGTCAGTTAGATTACCTATTAGAAAATATAGGACACGTATTTTTCTTTTCACCAAAATATTACAAATAAAGATGAAGGGCGCAAAGTTCGGGAGTGGAGGCCCGTGATGTCTGCGATGCTCAAAAGTTTCGCATGGCGTGACGTCACGTGGAACTTTAACCGCTTAAGTATATCTTCATCACGTTCTGTTTAATGAGGGCTATCGTTTTTTGACTCTCCAGATGGCGCCACTGTTGCGTGAGGTTTTTAAGTATGGCTTTCAAAGTCTGTTATTACGGGCGTGAAAACAAAGTTTAGATTAAAATCATATTTAATATACCTTAAAACATTTTCATTTAATTTCATTTAAAACCGTACCATAAAAATATCGAGGAACCACAGTGTTGCGTAGTCCCGTTTTGTTCGGAAAAAAGGGAGGACAAAAGTTTCCGAAAGACAAAGCTGTCTCAAAACACAGACATTCATTGCCCCGTAACGCATAATTGCCATAATTAATTTCAGGTAATGCGAAATATTCACAAAATTATTCTAATTATAAACAAACCCGCGTAGCTCACCCAAAAACTATGAGATTTGACATTTCGGGGACCTCACGCTACACTAGCGCTTCTAGCGGCGAATTCATACGCGATAGCCCTCATTGACAAAAGAAAAATACGTGTCCGACATTTTCTAATAATCTAACTTACAGACTAGGGACATTAACCAACTTATTATTGATATTCAACCTCAACCACGCATACCTATCGTTTTATAGAATTCTCTCGTTCTGTGTGGCTCATTTTTTAGGGTTCCGTAGCCAAATTGGCAAAAACGGAACCCTTATAGTTTCGCCATGTCTGTCTGTCTGTCCGTCCGCGGCTTTGCTGAGGGACTATCACTGCTAGAAAGCTGTAATTTTGCACGAATATATATGTAAACTATGCCGACAAAATGGTACAATACAAATAAAAAAAAATTTTTTTTTAGAGTACCTCCCATAGACGTAAAATGGGGGTGTTTTTTTTTCTCATCCAACCTTGTAGTGTAGGGTAACGTTGGATAGGTCTTTTAAAACCATTAGATTAGGGGGTTGCTACAACAACTTTAATGTGCAAATTTTCATTAAAATCGAGCGTCCCCCCCATCTAAAATCTAAACCGGTGGGTGGAAAAATTTCAAAAAATTCAGGATGGTAGTAAGTATATCATACTTACAAGGAAAACTATAACGGTTAAGTTTTCTTGAGAATTATTAGTAGTTTAAGAGTAAATAGCAGCCTAAGGTATAAAATATACCTAAACTTGGAATATTCCGTACAAAATACGAAATCCTTAGAAAAATATTACTTATTTTTTTCGTAATGGCTACGGAACTCGCTCTTGGCCAGTTTTTAATGTATGCGACGAGTCTGACAGCTGCTGAACCGCTTGTAGAACTAACCTGGAACAAAATTTTTTCAGTCCCCTAACTTGTGCATTATTTTCTTGGAATATTCATAGACGACGAACAAAACTGCGGTGGCGGGAATCGTCCTAACGAGCGTAGGCTTCAGGCCGTTGTAGAGGGCAAGCGCACCTGAAAATGAAATAAAGTTTATAAAGCGTACCTCATTCGTGCAATTCAAAGATTTTCAATCGCAATTTCAGAGATTCAAAGAAACTAAGGAAAGATTTAAAGATTCTTCTCAACAGAGGATTTTCCTAACGAATGGGAGAGTTGTTAATAGCCTAAATAAAGATATTTACACTTGAATTAAGAACATACTTTTGAATACATATGAAAAAAAAAGCCGACGGTTGGACTGGGCATTGGTCATTACTCGAATCAAATTTTAGTTACCTAACTAGGTAATCATTGAAAATTAACCGCGATTAAATTAATTGTGGCAGCCTAGTGGTTTGTGTTAATTACAGACGCTTACTTTCAATAGGCTTAGGCTGCGTTTCCATCAGAGATGTGCGAGGAAGGAGTTTGTCATGACATGAACCAATAGAAACCAACAGAAGATTTGATTTACCTATGCTCGCTCGGCTGAGCTGGCCCTATAATCGACTGGATGACAAACGAGCAAGTGGGTCTCCTGATGGTAAGAGATCACCACCGCCCATAAACATCTGCAACACTAGGGGTATTGCAGATGCGTTGCCAACCTAGAGGCCTAAGATGGTATACCCCAAGTGCCAGTAATTTCACCGGCTGTCTTACTCTCCACGCCGAAACACAATAGTGCAAGCACTGCTGCTTCACGGCAGGATTAGCGAGCAAGATGGTGGTAGCAATCCGGGCGGACCTTGCACAAGGTCCTACCACCTGCAAAAGCAAAGGTAATGGACTATTTGAAAAGAAGCGTTTCTATTGGTTCATGACAAACACATTCCTCACAGATCTCTGGTGGAAACGCTGCCTTAGTCCATGTTTAGGCGCAGTAAGATATCAAGCGTCATTATAAAATTATCATCAAAACATAGATAAGCGGTTTGAATATACTATATACTCGACGTTTCATGTAGATTAATATACAATACACAAAGAGCAGAATAATATTAAACGCAATTAAGTTTAAGTACTAGGTACCTGCCAGCGAGAAACAAAGGATTTGATGTACCCATCCAGTAGGGTAGGGTAGTAGGGTATCGTTGTTTAGAGCTGATAGAGAAGATTTAAAACTGAGTTGTTTTTTTACATATACCTTTTTGATAGTCTTGATGCTGGTAATGTGTTCCCGTAGGAATGTTTTAATTTTAGGCAAGAATAGAGGGTGCTCTCTAAGTGATAACTTCATTTGTTCCTGCAGACGTTTGCATCTGCATCTGACTCTTCTGGTGTTGCAGGTGTCCATGGGCGACGGTAAGCCCTTAGCATAAGGCTTAGGATCCGTTTGCTCGTTTGCATCCTATTCCATAAGAAAAACAATAGATGGCACTGTTTGAGCGAACGTTGTGCCTTAGTTTTCACAAAACGTAAATGAAGAACCACGGCAACTCTGTAAAATTCTGGAAGTTCAATTCGACTGCTAGGTCTAATGGCTTACGCGTGTGAAGACATGCGCCGAAGGGACAGTTGTCGGCGGCGTCGTGGCATAATGTCGGCAAGCGCCAGCGCGGCGGCGTGGCGCACTTGTCTAGGCAAAGCGGTAAAGGCTAACTTTACGAGTATTATACTAACCCTCTTTCTGCACAATCTCGTATCCCACAGTGAGAAACTTTTGGCTTTTGTTTGATATCTGTACCCTCGACTTGATAACGTCTGAGGGGAATATGACGGTCCAAAGGATCAGGCCGCCCACGGCACCCGCGATCATCGTGCGGATGGGCCCGATGTCGTCCTTTGACTGTCCGGGCTTCGCAAGGAGTTCTCTTGTGCCTGAAAACCATTTGTAGATAGCTCTTTATTTTTAACTTGGCTCTAAAAAGTAGCACATAAGTATTTTATTCCGCAGGTTATTCATTGTTGACCGATTTGTTTTACTTTTATTTGAATGATGTATGCTCCTTAGGTGGTCCCTTAAAAGTTTCATCAAAATACGCATGAGCTCGTAGAAGGCTCTAAACAGTTGGTATTTTGTGTTTGTATTCTAATAGTTTCGATTTCTGTAGAAGTGCTTATTTACCTACATATAGATGTGTGTGTCCCACCCACAGACGTTAGTTGATTTGCAAGTGTGATAGCGGAGAAACAAGGTACAAACCGTTGTATTTCGTAATTAAATGACTTAAGTAGTTCATCAAATATAATTCCTAAAAATAAATTATTCTTCTTGCATTAAGTATTTTATGAAAGTGGATCTGTTTTTTTGCTTTGTTAATGTTTTACAGTTTATTATCGCAAGCTGTATGTACCTAATTTGTTTTATGTTGCTATTTCCATTTGTCTTCAATCATAAATCATCGTAAGATAGTTGAATTGAAAGAGATAACGATAGGACAGGCCCCCCACGAAACACGCGAGGCAATTAACTATACGTAGGTAAATATGACGATAAGAAATTTTGTTCAGTAGCAACACAATGTTGGAAGGCTTAACAAATATGCCCCTTCGTGCCTTTTCACACATGTCGGTTAAAATCGGGTAGTCAAAGCTACACGGTGGTGAAATGGTGGTGGTAGTATGCTGGGTAATTTTCATTAGTACACGTGGACGTGGACGGTGGTCAAAAATATGGATACATGAACTCTAATACCTTAATAATAGAGTGCATGTGCCGATATTTTTGACCACCTTGGCCGCTCCGAAATATTAGATGGCGACTACATGCCTTAACATAATATCACCGGATACCTGGTGTAGAAGAACCAGGAATCGGCTCGTGTTAAAAGGCACTATGCTCTGTTTATTAAACCAAGATACTAAAATTTACATCTCATAAATAGAGCCACGACCGGTCATCACTGAAAAGGTTCGGTAAGTACGTATGTTATACGTATAAAATGTTAAGATATGAACGGATCTGTGATGTACTGATGTACTAACACACGTAAGGCACTTAGGACGTTCTAAAAAAAGTAAAATGGGTTTAATGAAAATGCCACCGTTTAGGAGATATTTCGACTTTTGTAGATGTTGATGTTTACATTTCATTTTGATTCTAAGCAAGTTCTGCCTAAAAGCTCAATGCTTATGGAAAGTAGAATATTGAATGCTTTAATTTTATTTTTGTTTCCATACAATTTTATATTTTATCGATTATTTGCAATTATTTGAAAAACTCCTTCGGCGAATAGGGGAGATAGGTGAGGGATGGGCAGTTGAGAGATATTGGCAATCCTGGCAGGTAACAAGGACCCAATAATGGCCTCAAAAATCCTGCAGGCAGACTTCCACGAGACAACTAAATGGCTTCGAAACTGGCGGGTCAAGGCTAGTACCTCGAAATCAGTGCAGGTTACTTACACCCTACCCAAACGAAATTGCCCATCGGTGAATCTAGAAAATGACACCCTTCCACACCAGAACTCTGTCAGATACCTTGGTCTGCATCTAGACAGGCGTATGACATGGAATGAGCACATCAAGAAGAAACGAGATGAACTAAATATTAAATACAAATGCTTCCAGTGGTTGCTCGGTCGAAACAGCCTGTCAGTAGACAATAAATTACTAGTATACAAAACGATCCTAAAACCATTATGGATGTACGGCCCTCAATTGTGGGGTGCCTGTAACTCCTCCATCATGCGAATGCAGAATGCAGAACGTAATTCTCCGAACAACCAGGAAGGTTCCCTGGTATGTGACTAATGCTGAGATCCATGAACATCTGGAAATGCCCACAGTGAGAGAAGAAATCTTTAGCATTAAGACAAGATACAGGGGACGGCTTGAGACCCGCCCCAATACCAGAGCCGGATTCAGCCAGCGCAGGGCCTCTAGCAAATTTTATCATGTAGCCCTTGATTTGCTTCAAGTTTATACTATAAGTAAAATATTATAGTCGATCATCTTGATACCATCTCTTTCTTTGGCGGCGGTTTGTGTTAGTTTTGTAGTGACAGTATTGTACCTACTTTAATTACATTGATTTAGAAAAAAAAACATGCTTCTATCTAAATTTACGTTTTTTACGATCAGAAAGCATTGGTCCGCGGGGCCCCTAGACGCGCGGGGCCCGTAGAATTTGCTACTCTTGCTACGTGGCTAATCCGCAACTGCCCAATACCATTGCACGACAACTCACAGTTACCCGCTACGTTAAACGCCTTAAAAGAAAAGACATCCTTTGATGTAATGAATTATGAGTAGATATGTTCTCGCTGGGGGACGAACTCTGAATGAGAGAAGCATGCACCATATCTGCTAAAAGTGATTGCACTGATTGCAGATAATAATAACAAAAAAAAACAATTATGTCTAAAACCGAAATCAGAGAGCAGCGCACTATTCGTATTATGCTGGTCACATTATTTTTACATTTGAAATTTCATACTATGACTTTAGTACCTAAGTATCTTGGTTTAATAAATAGAGTATAGATCATCATTTCCATCCATAACAGACGAATGGTCTTTTACGGCCCGGTTAATGTTTTGTGAGCAATTTTATCTATTGATGGCATAGAGTAGGTCCAGCGAATCCGAGTTGATATCTTGTTGAATCACGTATTTGAACGAGTGTGAATTACCTAGCTTTACATTTATCGCAATCTAATTTTGATTTGGTCCTACTCTAGCCAAGCCACTAAGCGGCGAGCGCCTCGGTCAAGCAATGAACAAAGAAAACGCTCGGTGAGCCGCCGGACGCGCGAAGTCGTAGCCGGGCCGTTAATGGGCGGCGGCAGGAAGATCGTCGAATCGGTGCTCCCTGCTGGGTGTGTTGTTTAAACCATGAAGCAGCATCAAGCAGCTTAACCCAATTTGGTTCTATAGGTATATATATTTTTTTAATGAAATAACGAAATTTTAAAACAATGTTTACCTTCATATCCTCCAAAGAAGAAAAAGTAGCCTGGCATTTCTCTCATGATAGTCGGCACTAGTCCCCTAAATAATCCCTGGATGCCGTACTGCCTGAATATTTGCTGAGTTAGCTGGATCGGCGTGATCTTAACCTTCAAACAAGATAACGCACCAAGGTTAATTGTGTGTAAACATGATATCAAATTGATAATGAACTTCTAATGATTAGAATTACAAGGTTTTATTAATGCAAAAACAAGCAAGCTTGTAATAGAATTCAAAATATTGAACATACTTTTCGGCTTTGTCACATTGCAGGAGTGGTCTGCATGGAGACCAGAGGCCGTATGTCTAACGCGCGGGCGCTCGCAATCGCATTCATCATCTCTTACTACCTTCATCCTATACCGTATGTCAGAAACAATTGTGATCCAAGTGCGTTAGACCAATGAGGGTTAAAAGACAGGCGAAATATTGCTAGATGGCGTTAGCATCGTGAGGTTTTTTTTACGTTAAGGTCATGCTTGCAATTGTCTAATAACTAAATGAGCCAGCAATAAATGAGCAAGCAAGACTATAACGTCAAAAAAAACCTCACGATACTAACGCCATCTAGCGATATTTCGCCTGTCTTTTAGCCCTCATAGAGGTCTAACGCACTCGGCTTAACAATCGCTTTCACCATTTCTTTCTGTCACATGGTGTAGGATGAAGGAAGAAAAAGATGATGAATGCAATCGCGAGCGCCCGCGCGTTAGATAATACGGTCTAAGGCGTCTGCACGATGATGCCAAACAAACGCCTTTCACGGTTCGCTATGTGACAACGCTTTCGAGTAAATACTTTTTTAATTTATGACTGAAATAAAGGGAAATATACGCAAGAAATACCCAAAAGAGTTATCATCATACAGCTGTTTGTGAGCCTTGCACACTGATCTCCCGCATGGCCTGCAGCTGGCACTTGATGAGCTCGGTGGGGCACAGCGTGAACGAAGAGAAGAAGGCTGCCAGGAAGCCCGCTGACGCGTTGCCGAACGTTGACAGCTGCTCTACATTCTATAATTGCAAGTTGATTGTGTATTTTAAACTGAAAACGCAAAACACACATGGCGGCAGCGGGTCGGGAGCGGGTCGGGTCGGGAGAGCGGCGGGCCTATTTACGTGAATTATTTATATGAACGACATCACACCGCGGCACCCGCGCACGAATCGACCGGCGCCCGCCATTGGTGTGATGTTCGTTATACAGCCACGTAAATAGGCCCGCCGCACTTTACCCGACTCGCTTCCGACCCGCTGCCGTCCTGTTTGTGTTTTGCGCGAGAAGGACAAACTTGGCACATTTTTTGGTGATGTTAGAGGACAGTGTTTTTGTTATGAAATAGTGTGTAAACCGAGTAACGGGGTGTGGGTACCAGGTACAACCACAACATCACCAGAAATTCAAAAATCTATTTGAACAATTTCTAAGCTACTTCGTTTTTTAAATTCAAAATATGCATAATATTTTTATAATTTATTTTTTACCTAAACTTATTATTTACATTATGCCCCAAGAAGGTATTTAATTATTTATTTTATTACAGTGTGTGTGATGTTACCAATCCGCAGCGGGCCTGCGAGGAAACTAGGGCTCAAGCCCTCTCATTTCGAAGGAAGACCTATGCCCTGCAGTGGGACGTATATTTTCGAAATGTGCTAGCTATGATTTTATTTAAGTCATAAATGTTATCACAATTGTATGACGTTTATAATAATAAATAGATACTTAATACTTCAGAATGTAAAATCACACTAATATAGTTCAGGGATCACCAATTAGTTCCCTCACGGGTCCAGTTTTTAAAATAAAATCATCATCGCGGTCCGGTCGTCCCTTGTCGATTATGTCTCAGTAATACAATACAAGTTACCGTGTACTTAGGTCCGCACAAAATACTTAGGTCGGCGGTCCGTATCCGGACCGCGATCCGCCATTTGGTGACCCCTGATATAGTTCATGCAAAAATAAACGAAATGGTTTCTTGCAAAGAATCAATAATTAATTAGCTAATTAATCTTTGTTTGATACAGTTTAGAAAGTCATATTAAAATGGAGCAGAATGTTAACATCATGCAAATAATTGTGTTATGATTACTTCCTCAACAGATAAAGTTTACTTATAAATAGATAATTTACAATCAGCACTGTTGTAATACCTAAGTGAATGTCTAGTAAAATCACAGACTAATAAGAGATTGAGTAAAATCCTGGAATTTTACTGGTTTACGCGAACGCGCAAAAAGTTAGTTGGTAAAGGTTAGTTAGTTAGTGCTGATTTTATTTAAAATAGTTTGAGTTACCTATTTTCCCTTTAACAGAAATTTTATAAAAGCCTAACCAACTTAAAAAAATCCAACATTGTCTTTTTAAAGTTATATCTTAAGAACGGCCAAACAAATTTTTCATCACACTTGCACGTAAACAGTATCAAAACATACAGGTTAACTTGGCCGTAATCCCCATATAAAACCCTCGACCTTTTTTGTCTTGTCATGAAACAAATCCAAGGTCAGTAAATGAGTCATTGCGCGTACTAATACTGCTGCGCGGCTCGGGCGCGCTGTTGGCGGAGGATTTTGGCGCTGCCCAAGAGCGCAGCTAAGGTATCGCCAATTTTGGTAAAAATAATATTTATTGTACTCACAAACGTGATGAAAAACATTGTATGTCGCACGGGCGGTACTGGAATTACAAACATCCACTCATTAAATACTCTCGTTCGTAATTCCTTATTTACCACCCTTAAGACACAATACTATTAATGAAACATAGCTAAGAACCACCGCAAGGTAAATGCGCTTTTACGAAAAAAAAAAAACCGGCCAAGAGCGTGTCGGACACGCCCGAAATAGGGTTCCGTAGCCATTACGAAAAATTAAGTAATATTTTTCTAAGGATTTCGTATTTTGTACGGAATATTCCAAGTTTAGGTATATTTTATACCTTAGGCCTTAGGCGGCTATTTACTCTTAAACTACCAATAATTCTCAAGAAAACTTAACCGTTATAGTTTTCCTTGTAAGTTTGATATATTTACTACCATTCTGAATTTTTTCAAATTTTTCCACCCACTGGTTTAGATTTTAGAGGGGGAGGGGGACGCTTGATTTTAATGAAAATTTGCACATTAAAGTTGAATATTTTGCAAATAAATCACTGATGGATGAGAAAAAAAATCACCCCCACTTTAAGTCTATGGGAGGTAATGTAAAAAAATTTTTTTTTGTATTTTTTATTGTACCATTTTGTCAGCATAGTTTACATATATATTCGTGCAAAATCACAGCTTTCTAGCATTGATAGTCCCTGAGCAAAGCCGCGGACGGACAGACAGACAGACAGACATGGCGAAACTATAACGGTTCTGTTTTTGCCATTTTGGCTACGGAACCCTAAAAAACAGCAACTAAATTGGTCTGACTGTTTGAGAGCTACAATGCCACAGACAGGCATTGGCGTCAAACTCATCTTATGGTATTAGGGGTAAAACACACACACATAACACACACACATCACGATTGTGTTCCCAAATGGAAATGGGGTAGGCAGAGCACACAAAACGTTACCGCTTCGGAGCCACTTTTAGCAATTTAAGGTTTTAAATTTGACAAAAACAGTACAATAGTGACAGGTTGTTAGCCTGTCGCCTACGGTATACCTTAAACTATATCCTCAGTCGCCTCTTACGACATCCACGGAAGAAATGGAGAGGTGTAATTCTAACCCGACAACACACGGGTTAAACAAGATGCATAAAAATAGATCAAGATATTGTATTATACCTATTTTGCATTTACCTCTGTTCCAGTAAGCCGACAGACAAATTTCTGACAGTAACCGTAGGCTGCAAACAGGACTGAGTTTTCTGCAACATTGGCCATGATGGCTGGTGTGGTGCCCGCATACAGTCCCCGGATGACTCCATCATTTCTCAGTGTTTGCTTTAAGCAGTCATACATGCCCTTGTAAAGATGTGGGAATGTTTGCATCTTCACTTTCACTGTGTCAAGGGGTTGTCCAACGTAAACTACAGCTACACCGCCTGCCATACAAACAGAGAGCAATTCATATTTTATATTACTATAATTTTAAAGGATCACTTGATTATCTCCACCAGCCAATTTGTCTCAAATTTATTGAACAAATTAGGTTGAAATTTGGACCACACACTGACTTCAGTGATCTCAAAACTGACATGTAAAGTTAATAAAATATTATAAATAAATAATAGAAAACTAAAAAATATACAGGGTGGAAAAATCGAATGCCACATAGATGGCAACTACCTTAAATATTGGAATAGCACATTCTGTGTAAAGGACTTTCCTTTATTTAAAAAAATTCTGCATTTATGGATTTTTGAAAAATCGTCTATCTTAACCCATTAAATGTGACAAAAATCATCATCATCATCATCATCCCAGCCTATATACGTCCCACTGCAGGGCACAGGCCTCCCCTCAGAATGGGAGGGCTTGGGCCATAGTTCCCACGCGGGCCCAGTGCGGATTGGGAACTTCACACACACCATTGAATTGCGTCGTAGGTTTGTGCAGGCGACAAAAATAAAACGCCGTATTTTTTTATGTTGCAGATTGAAAGGGTTACTGATAAGGTTTATTTATCTCTAAATATAGTTTTTAAAAATAGAGGAAAGTCTCCTTTACACAGAATGTGCTATTTCTAATATTTAAGGTAACTAGTTGCGATCCATGTGGCATTCGATCTTCCACCCTATATAGGTACTGTAGGTACTAATGGCAAACCATACTGTATGACAATTATTATCAGATGAAAGGAAAGGGTTTATTGTAAGTATTCCAAATATTTTTATTAAAGTTTAAAATTTTCAGGCCATGACCGAAAATACTTGTAGTTATATGCTATTTCTATTTTAATAACTAGTTTTCTTCAATTTGATATAATAAGTCGATGTTAAAACCTTTAAAAGTTTAATTTTGCTTGACTTGTCAAGTATCAAACATGCACATACCTATTGGCTCTGATGTCCAGATATATAGAATGGACAATATTTCAATGTTGCACATAAATAGGTATAGTTAGAATCAGAACCCTTAGTGTACATAGTGACTTGCACCCGGCTGGTTATTTTTAACCAACTTTAAAAAAGGAGGAGGTTCTATGTTCCAATGTTTGTATTTTTTTTTATGAAAAATCTTCAATACAATATACAAAGCAAATATGGATTAATTAAATATTTTAAGGGCTTTTGAAGTAAAGATTCAAAAGCAAATAAATATCAATGTAGGGACAGTTAACCTTTCATATGCTTTGTCCCAGATCAGTCACAAATTTAAGGCTATCTTTTTGTATTTTTATCTCAATTCACATTTTATTAATTGAGTCTAGAACACAGGTTTTTTTTACATTCCACATACAAAGGGTTGAACATGGTAAATTATGTATGAGCATATGGAAAATAATTTAAATTTAAATAATACAGGTTCTAATATCATTATTGATAGTATCACATGTGCGGCCATTAACCTTTCAGATGTTGGTCCAGTGATGCAATAGTTGGGAGGTTTGAATCAGAAATTATAAATATTGTGGCACTTATGACTGAAATTATTGTTATTAAATTACCAGAGGAAATTTTTAAACAAGTACTTACTTAATAAAAAATTAAATGAAAATTAATAAAAAAAATTACCCAGTGATCCAGCTGTGAAATCGATAAGTCCATTTTTAAGGTTCCCTGATCCCGAAGAATGCGCCATCGTTATAAAACAGAATTTTTGCTAAAACTATAAAATAAACACTGTTTTATGACAGAACTTGATTTGTTTGTTTTATTAGTTTTTTTTTATTCATTTGAAGTAAATGAAAAATAAGAAACAGCTTCAGCAGCAATGTTTCAACCGATATAAGATGATTTATCAAAGAGCAACCTTAACGCACTTTATATCCTTATCTCATTAGAAGTCAATAATTGGCAGGAATAATGTAAGTCAATGTATTTTTATTTGAATTACCAGTATCATAAAGGTGCAAAGTTCTTCATTTAAATGTTAAAATTTACTAATGAATTTAGTTTACAACTTTTACCACGAGTTCAATTCAAACTTTTCATTCAAGAAGGAAAATAAGTAAGGGAAACAACTCGGAAACAACATCACGTGTGCGTGTGCTATTCGATTCGACTTTTGTTTGTTTGGTAGAGTATTTTATTTGATTGATATTGATATGTCAGTCAGTGAGTGAGACGGTCTCATTATTCACAGAACTATCAAAATTGACAATGACAGACAACAACAAGCCGGACACGCTCCTTCCTCTTTGGAACTGACAGGAGCTTCTATGGGCGTGTACACGAAAAACCGGGTTGGTATTTCCGTCCCGGTATTATCCGGGCCGGGAAAGAGTGTCACCCAAGAAGACATCATTTTTTCTTCATGTTATGAGCGTTTTTACCCATGGCTCGACTTCGAAAACAATTACAATTCTTCCATGAGCCAATTGTCGGTCCTAACTAAACGTCCTAAAATTTTCGTTCGACCATTTGGACCAATAGCCATAAACTGTCTAGTCTTATGAGTTTACAAAGTACGATAACGATATAAAAGTTCCGAAAAAATCGTAAATTAGCACAATTATTATGAATTAAATATGATCACTACTTAATTACTGCAAAAACTGATTGAATCTTTCACTGATGTAAGTTAAACAATAATAATAAGTACAAAAAGATTGAAAACAGATCACTTTTATTGCTTGTTCCTACAAGCAATCTTTACAAATGCGCTTTTATACGAAAATCAGATGAATGAATGAGCGAAGAATATTGCTCGTAGAAATCATGGTTGTTTTTCAGCTTTCATAAAAGATTCCTCAATATAAATGTGTTTATTTTAATTTCTGTTAACGTATAACAAAGATGAAAATATAACTAGATTATTTTAAATTACAAGTTTTGTTATGTATAATTTATGTAAATAACCTAGCGGGTTAGCGTCTAGAAGTGCTTATGTACTGGTGGAAGTTGATAGGAAATAAACATGATTATTGTGTTTATTCAATGATATAAGTGAGTGTCAAAGAAAGCCTGTCTATTCGTCTATTTTTAATTGGAGACGGTATACTCAAATTAAGAATTATAATCGTGAATAACTAAAATTTTTGACGTGTCGTTATTTGGGATTCGTGCTCGGCCGCCATGTTTGTCCTTTTATTATATTACAAATTAAGAGTTTGTACCGTTTGTGAGTTTATTTAAACACCTGACACTTCTATGATCGGAGTTTGAAGAATAGTTCAGCACTCTTGTTTAGTTACCAGTGACAAATCCTTTGTAAAAGATTAACATGATCGTTTAGATCGGGAGCTAAAAGTCGCGTCCTTTGTTGTGCAGGTATTCAGAATGGTTGTTGGATCATCAGCCGGTTATCCAGGGAGGCAAGTGGTCCACAAAATGCAGCCCATGGGCATGACGCCGCGCGAGCTCTCGGAGTACGACGACCTGGCCACGGCGCTCGTCGTGGATCCCTACCTCGGCATCACCACGCACAAGATGAACATTCGCTACAGACCTCTTAAAATGAACAAGGAAGAGTTGAAAAATATTATCAAAGAGTTCATACATACACAAGATTACAACAAAGCCTACACAAAACTAGCCAACGGCGAGTGGATGCCCCGACACTTTAGCAAAAACAAACATCAACAAAACAAGCTCAGAGAACATGTTAGTATTTACCTTTTTTTTACATTCTTATAAGAACAATATTAGAAGTAATTTAAACAGCTGATAATTTTTAGAGCCATTTTTAGAGACAGTGTAAAATTAAGAAGACATGATGTCAGTATTATTAAAATTTGCTAAATAGTGCTAATGAGATGCTAAATTTTGCATGTTATAATGCAATATTACTTACTATGTTTGATGTGGTATTGTTATTTACAATTCTCTTGTATGTATATACTATCTGAAAGTTCAGATAGCTATTTATATAAATCTGGGATTGTTAGCTTATAGATTATCTGAAATAAGTAGACAAAGCCTTGATTATTTTATCTAACTTTGTGCACAAATGAATGCAATCTGTAATATACTAAGACATTTTATTAAATTTTCAGATATATCGCTATTTGCGAGTGTTTGATAAAAAGGCCGGGTTTGTCATAGAGCCATGTTATCGGTACACTCTAGAAGATCAAGTTGGAGCTAAGATTTCAACAACCAAAAAATTCAACAAGCATGAAAGAATAGATTTTTTAGTTGGGTGTATTGCTGAAATGACTGAAGAAGAGGAAAAGCAATTGCTTCATTCTGGGAAAAATGATTTTTCAGTTATGTACAGCTGTAGAAAAAATTGTGCTCAGTTGTGGCTTGGCCCTGCTGCATACATAAATCATGATTGTAGACCTAATTGTACTTTTGAAGCTACAGATAGAGGTAAAGCCTTTGTTCGTGTGTTAAGAGATATTGAAGTAGGAGAAGAAATAACCTGTTTTTATGGTGAAGACTTTTTTGGAAACAGTAATTGTTATTGTGAGTGTGAAACCTGTGAGAGAAGGGGCAAAGGAGCATTCTCTGTAAAAAGCGGAGGCAGCGATGAGCAAGCCACTAGATACAGATTTAGAGAAACAGATAATAGGATTAATAGAACAAAAGCTAAACAAGGACAAAAGACTGTTAATGGGAAAGGTTCTGAAAAATCACGAATATCTCGGAGACAAGATTCAAACATTGTTTCACCACTTAGTATGAAAGAAATGAAACAGAAAGGATTAACGAAATATGACGCGGAGTTGTTGATAGCTCAGGGGTGCATTGCAGATGTAGTAGACGGATCTATAGATAAAGAAGCGCAGGGGAGTAGGGAATCGTCGGCGTCGAGTAGAGGTGAGCGGTTGCGACGGCGTACGGACAGCGGGCGGCCTGCGGCTGCCGGGGCCGCGCCGCACTCGCGCTGCTGCAGCGCCACCAGCTCGCGCAGTAGTCGAGACTCGCACACCGGCATTGTATTGCGAAGTCACAAAAGACTTATTGATAATTGTTCACAGCCTGTATACACAAAACCGAAAAATGCTCCTAAAGGAAATTCAGAGTCTAAATCAGGAAGAAACCTTAACACCCCAAAAGAAGAACACAATCTGTCTGGTACATTAGAAGTAAATGAGGCTGAAGTGAAAACTGTGAGCTCATTAGAAATCCAGAAAGAGACTGATGTAAGAGTAGATTCCCACATTGACAATGCGAAAACTGATTTAGATGACACTGAAATTAAATGTGATATGCCAGAATCTCTCCCGCAGATAGCTGACCCTATAATACAGACAGAGGTCAAGACAGACCTTTCAGAAAAAATACCTGAGGCAAAGGAGAAAGAACAAAACATTGATGTTCCCTGTGAAACTACTACTACATGTTTGAAAAGTGAGATTTATGACTTTAGAGAAAATGTTAACCCCAGTGCATCCACAGACAGTAAAGTGAGTAAGAACAAAGTAGAAATAACAAATAGAGTGGAAGAATTGAAAAAAGAATCGGAATCAGGTCCTCCATGGCTGGTGGATAATTCAAACAAGAGTAGCTCTTGTCCATGCACGCCGCCTCGGCGCGGCCTCAAGCTGACACTGCGTGTGAAGCGGAGCCCGGTGGTGGAGGAGGAGCTGGAGTGCGGCGCCACGGCTGAGGCTCCCGAGTACGAAGTGCTGCGGCTCGAGGGTGTCGACCCCGAGACGGCGCGCCGCCTCAAGAAGCGTCGCCGCTCCAAGGAGCGCCACCGCAAACATAGCCCCGTCCGTCCCCTGCCTCCCATGAAACGCTTAAGATTAATATTCGGCAACGAGAGCCGCACTATCGACCTACCTACCGCTATATCAGCCGACTGACAGCCCCGACTAGCCTATGGGTATAATATTTCCACCGTTATTATACAATTATTAGTTTAATTGACACTGACTAGGATTATTTTATCTAGTATTTATTTTGTGATGTGAAGTTCTGATTGTATTGTGTGATAGGAGTCAGTTTTATATTTAATAATTTCAATGAAATATTTATTAAAACAAACACTAAATCTTGTTATTTCATTAGCTAAGATATTTTAAATTTCCTGAATTAGAATCATGATTATTTTACAATCTTTAGACATGAGTTTGTGATGTTTTACTAGATGATGATTTCCCTGTTGAAAGTTGAAATGACTGTTTTAAACAAAAAAAAACTTAATGTTTTCTTAGGTTAGGATACCTCACGAAAAATGTTTAGCCACTTCTTTGAATGACTTACCAGATGAGGAAAGTTGTTGTTGACTGTATATTTTGTGCTCTTATTACTTTATTTGGTTGATATAATACCGTCTAAGGAGTTGCGGCTTATTTCTAATTCACCAAGGATTTCCTCAATAACTTCCTGAAATTCAACAAGTTGATGTTTTAATAAGGTATTGTTATTAACAGTGCGATCTTTTTAATTTGACTCATAATATTTATCTTGAAGTCTTATACAATCAGTTGGCATTCAGTGATAAATAATAATATTCTTCCAACATTCAGTATTTTAATTTGTTAACTATCTGGTGCCCGCGACTAAGTCTGTGTGGCCTTCACTTGTAGGTAGAGGAGAGACTAATTAGAAATTATAAAAAAAAACCACAGGCTAGGTACTTGATGAAATGCGTTCAGTAGTGTTTAAGACTGGCATGGAACAAACGGGCAGACAAACATTTTAAAAATATTTTCTGTTAAGTATACTTGTTCAGGAACTAATATTGTATCTTGGCAAAGGCGATCAGTTTTTAGGTACCTTTGACTATGTTTTATGTACCTAATGATTTTATTTTGCTTTAATTTAGTTCAATGAAAAGTTGTTTACTAGTGTTTACTCCTCGGAATTTGAAAAAAAAAACCGAAGTTGTGTTGTTGTGGAGGCCCCGGATCGGATGCTCTCCCCTCACAACTCGCGACATTGTAACACACATTTTATGTTTCATTGACAATAGAGAAAATACGTGTCCAATATTTTCACTACTTCTTCTACTACGAAAATCGAAGTTCGTATCGTACCGTCCCTCTCACTCCCGTATTAGCGGGACGTAATAGCGTCAGCGGGACGGCAAGATACGAAATTCAAATTTTGCACTTCGTAGTAGGTATAGAGCCTGACAGACTAATTACAATTTTTTAGGAAACTATAGCCCATTATGCTGGGATATATGTTTTGATTATATTTCATTTACCCCCTGTTTCACCATCCATTGATTGAATTTATTTGACGGATAAATGTGATGCCGTCTCTGTTTGTTTTGTTCGAATAGACGGAAACGGCATCACATTCACGGTGAAACAGCCCCTTAGAATGTTATACCAGTTATGTATTAATCTGACGTTTTAACTTTAGAAAAATTGTTAAACTGCGCCAATAAAGAAACGAGATTTGAATATCGTCCACTTGCATGTTATCTCCCACATGACATCCAAAGGTACAAATCAACCGTTTTAGCGTACACCCGACACAATGAGATAGGGTACAGGGTACTATTCATTTTTTTTAAATACAATTTAATTGGCGCCTAAAAGGTAAAAAAAAATATTCTTTATTGGCGCGGCTTATATCAACAGTGACGTTACTGCATGTATTAGCGGAAGCTCGTCGATTATAGAGTATGAGAAATGTCGTTAAAAACGTCAGATACATAAATATTGGCCTCGATTGTTTAAATCAAATATTAAGTAAATATATATACTGAGCGGCAAAAAATCTGGCCCTCAAATGTATGCAAAAATAGGTTATTTTGTATGGAGAGTGGGCCAAATTTTGTGCCGCTGAGTATAGAATTCTTCCCTGAGTACCTACGGAGTTGGGTCACATGGTTCACTAATATGTTGCATAAAATAGAATTCATATAGAATCTCATAATTTCGTTTCTCATAACAACCTTGAGCAGAATCATCATATCACCGAATTACTTTTCGCATATATTTTTTGTCATAATTTTGTAAAGCAGAATATTAGCATCACATAATATCGATGAGAATAATATTTATATGTTCGAATAGTTGCTACGCAGAAATACATTATCTCATAATATTACTTTGCATAAGGATAATAAAATGCAGAATAAAATTTTACTAAACGTTCCTTGCAATTAAATTAATTGTAGTTCTATATTAACCTAACCTTTATTGGCAGCAGTAAGATTCAGCAGCTTCGCCGGCCGCTGCCGCGGCACGCTCGCTTCGCTCGCTTTTGTGGTCGCAGTTCTAACCTAACTTAACCTACTATGTAGCTGCTGTTCTGTTTTGGCGCTTTGCCTGCTGCTGTTACAGCACGCCCCACCCACCTTAACCCAACCTTATTACCCACCCACCTTAACCCATTCTTATGGTAGCTGTTAGTGAAATTAAATATGTCATTTCGCCATGTTAAAAGTCAGCGCTATTTGAAATTTCGTGAAAATACAATAGTCCAAACTAGTATGCTATGCAATATAAAAGTCGGCGATACTAATGTTCTGGTATTTAATATTCTGTAGAAGTATATTCGGCGATAAGAGTGTTATGTAATTTAATATTCTGAGAAATGACTATTATTCGAACTGATAATTATGCAAAGTTATGATTATGCAAAAGTATCATTCGGCAAAAAAAAATGAGATACCTGTTATGCGAAGTGTATTTCGGAGCCACGTGCAAGTCGTTAAGTATTAGTGCGTAATCTACCTAGTTAATGCGCCCAAGTGAACTAAAACCAATTTGTTTATAAGTGAAACATTTTTCATTGTATAATTACCTCAAAATTCTATAACTACAAACCAGGATCAGTCAGGTAAATGAAACTTTTGCCTGACTGATCCCGGCAAACTTGGAAATGATTGCTTATTAGATATCTGGCAGCGGATATAGGCCATTTATTAAAACTTTATATAGGTGTATCTATCTTCTGTTTTATCCCGACGATTTACCGCTAACGATTAGGCAATTTGTAACCACATGTATTATCTAAATCTGATCTCTGTTTAGCCAAGACTCCATGTTTAAAAAACGAATTCTAGTTACTCGAATTACACAAGTTATAAGACAGTGCACCCAAAGTTGGCTCTCTGTTACTAGAACGGCTAGCGTAGCGTGCGCGTGCATGCTATTTCTCTCGCTTGTCGCTCAATGTTTTTTTTTTATTCAACTGGATGGCAAACGAGCAAGTGGGTCTCCTGATGATAAGAGATCACCACCACCCATAGACACCTGCAACACCAGGGGGATTGCAGATGCGTTGCCAACCTAGAGGCCTAAGATGGGATACCTCAAGTGCCAGTAATTTCACCGGCTGTCTTACTCTCCACGCCGAAACACAACAGTGCAAGCACTGCTGTTTCACGGCAGGATTAGCGAGCAAGATGGTGGGAGCAATCCGGGCGGACCCTGCACAAGGTCCTACCACCCGCAAAAAAAATGTGGCTGTCAATGTGGATGTTCAATAATAATATGACCATATTCTTAATCTTATCTGGTTGGTTTCCCATCTGGTGAATAACTGAAAAAAACCGGCTAACTGAGAGTTGAACTCGCGCACTGAAGTTTCCGTACAAGTACAAATTCAAAACTAAGCAAAAAATAAGTATCTCATTCATGATTATTGAATATATGAAAAATAAAGTATTTTTTGCGAATCAGTGATTCTCGGACCTTTTCATTTTCTTGTGCTGTGAGACCTAAACTTCCAAATGTTAAAATTTTGTCAGCCTATTGGTTGTCCTATAGCTCCTCATGGTCTTGTCTTTGTATGAAAACATACTTTCACACGTTGGGTTTTGTGCTCGCGTTAGCTCAAGACACTTAATATTATTGACAGGTCCCAAGGAATTGTAGACCCGGCTTAATTTTAACTTAATACCTACTACCACTGAGTTATTTTTGTTGTCAGTACTTATCACTATTGCTCCATTGTGACCGGAAGTCTATCTGTACGAAACTTCAGGATAATCTGACCATTGGAAGAAAGTAAACATCGATAGGTATTGTTAGTCACAATAGCGGTAATATAAACGTATTAACAAAGGAATTTGACAGACAGACGAACAAAGAGTAAATTTAAGGGTTCCTTTTCTTTTTTTGAGGTACCTATGGAGCCCGAAAAACTTTTTCCCAGTAGTTTACAGTGTAAACAGGGTGTGGACCAGCGGGAATACGATGCACTGCATCTGCATCAAGTGCCAATAGTGCCAATCGCGCCAATCACCAGTTGCTAAAAAAAAAACCTTACAAGATAGTAGGACCGATCATGCCGTGCTAGACTGGTGGAAAACTTAGATCGATACTGTATCTATGCATGAAGATCGGACAGATGACAACCAAAGTAATAATGAGTTAATGAGGCAAACGTGCTACATAGATCAGCAACAATTTTTAGACAAAAAGTAATGACTTAACCCTTTGATCAACAATTAGTACTATTGTTGATCAAAGACTTAACCAGACGAGGCCATTATTCCAACTTCTAGCTGGTGAAAGAATAAATTTTCTTGCGCCCTTGGTCCGTGTTTTTAAGATTTTTGATATTCGCTGCTGACGACTTAGGTATTCTTGAACTATTTGTGTAAATCAACTTTTTCTCTTTAATGTGGTTCAGTGAACCGATATTAAGGAACAAATTAACAAATGTAATACTTATGCTTATAATGTATAATATGTAGCGACAAATGAAATACACAAGGACGTTTGGAACCTAAGGTAAAAGTTAGAGGGTTGATAGTCTTGATAATAGTTTTTAAAGGTTTAGGTTTTATGTAGCATAAGCCCAAAAGTGGTCTAAATGATTTAGGCAATCACATCTTTCTAACTTTTACTCAAGCTTCCATACAACCACTATAAACTTTGTATCATAGCTTGATGCTACTTTATATTATTTGAAACTTACCTACTCAAAATAAGTACGCGATTAGTAATTAGTTTAAACATTGTGTAGGTGTAGGACACTCGAATCTTTCCTACCTAAGGAAGATGCATAGGTTTAAAGAAGGTTCTGTAGGTAGGTACACTGCCAATCATTTGTATATAAAATGTGATAAATAACTAGTTAAAATACTTTTCAATAAATTAATTCCATTTGATTTCCTTATGTTATTGTTAGATAAAATTAGGACACAACTTATTTGTAAATAGCATGAAGTCTTGCTGAATAATAAAATGTATTGAAAAAGTTATTTAAAATGGGATACCTACTTACATCAAAAGTATAGTAGGACAAAGCATTCAATAAATTCATAGTAAAAGTATTTAAGTGTATTTATTTTTTCCCAGAGGACATTGAAGGGTGTTCGCAATGTTAAATGTTAATTTCACATGCCTAAACGGCAAGGGTCCATCCATAGAATTACTTCAAATAAACTTTCTCTATATTCTTTTCAGTATGAAGAATGGAACTTTTTGTTCCTGTGATACAAATCACTAGACCATAACCATGTTTTCATAGTTATTTCACAGACAGCTCCTAACACATTAGCATGACTTATAATAGATTAGTCTTGCAGCCACGTTTAGCCAAATTACAAAGTTGTTAATTTAAATATGAATTATCCCTCTCACTGAAAATAACAAGGCCCCTCTAATAAAATAAACAGTATAGTGAGTTAAGATGGAATAGATTTTATGTTTTTCAATTTTTATTACATTTTCAAATAATTGTTTACAAAAACTCCCAGAATTAATAATCATTTTTTTATAGTATGAGTGAATTTATTAAATCCTTAATGAATTATTGACATTTTAAGCCCATCATTACAGGATAAGGTTTAGCTTGCTGTTTGGCTGAAGGCTGCTGGTTGGAGTCTTAATGACCATACCTGCAACAAAAAATACGTTATTTAGATGTAGCCGCCTTTTCCCCTGAGTTAACCCTTTTCCAAACCCGCGAATTTACAAGTGCTACCACAAAATAAATCATAGTTTTATATTGTTTACCTATGAGGGATTAATATAATAAGTTTTTGATAAAAATTTCATTTTTAATAAAAGCTTTTTTTGCTGACTGTACTTATATTGTCACCCAAACTACATTTGCATACCAAATTTCATTTTGTGGAGATGATACCGGCTGGATTACCAGGATGTCACTACCAGATTATTGTTTTGTCACGCAATTTACATAAGTATACCAAATTTCAAGTCAATCCAACTACTGGAAGATGGTTGAATTTAACTTGCAAGATTTGATTACATACAGACAGACAATGGCACAGGTGAAACTAAATAAAAGCTTCTAAAAATCAAACAATATTTTTGACAAATTCAAATGGTTTTGTACCATATTGTATATTTAGTAAGGTTGAATATTTGTGCATGTTCAAGATTTTAATTCATGAGCCTCTATGGAAGCATTTCACAGAAAACTTCATAGTGACATTGCATTAATTAACAAGGAAAGTCGTCTTTGAAAAGGTTCCATGGTGGCTTATGAATTAAAGTCCTTGACCATATATATATTTTTTATTTTTATTTTTTATTTATGTGGTTTCTATATGCACTATGCCTGGAAAAGGGTTAATGTAGTAGGCCCTCTTCCCTTTAAGATAAAATTGGAGGCAGACCAGCAGTCTTGGCAATAATTTAAGTTTATAATTAGGTACCTGCCTACAATAAAGTATTTAAAGTATTCCTTCAACAATATTGTTGACACAGCAATTTTATTTATCACAGTTGTCACCTTAAAATGTACTTATATATATAAGGGACTGTTACTATCATTGCTGGTGAAGACTGATAAATATATAGACATGCTAGTAAATGGCATGCCAGGTGCTTGCCAACCAGCATACTTGCATTCTGTGAAGCCCTATTACTACCAGTAGCCAGGCCCACCAGGCCTACCAGTACCAGTAGCCAGGCCCACCAGGCCTACCAGTACCAGTTAGGGGAGGGCATCTGGGACTACAGCCCTGTGGCCTTGGCCTCTACATGGGAAGGTGTATCACAATAGACATTTTTTTTTCACCTTAGGGCCCCCCCCACTCCTTTGTGGCCCCAAGGCCTTTAAAACCTCCAGACCCATATAGCCTGTACTGATGTGTCTAGTGCAGACATACCAGTATCACTTCCCTGCGAGGGAACAAAATTGAATGAGTTCTGATTTGGCCAGCTATGTATGTATGCAACCTATAGACAGAATCTCAATACATGCACTAGTAGCATTTTATTACTAGTTACTGGCATGCTTTTGTACAAGTACAGTCGCCATCAGATATTTTGGTGTGGCCAAGGTGATCAAAAATATCGAAACATGAACTGTAATACCGGCAGGGCTACTACGAAACTCGAAGTTTGTGTTGTGTAGTGCCTCTGACACTTATACTATTTAATATGAGAGCAAGAGGGACAGTATGATACAAACTTCGAGTTTTGTAGTAGCCCTGCTGAATAATAGAGTGCATGTTCTGATATTTTACTACTACTAGGTATATAGAAGAGTGCCAATTCTGATTAAACTGATTACACAATATACTTACTTTTGGAACTCCCACTCTCTGTTGTCTAGAGGACATACTTGGCGAGTCTTCAGCCAACGTGAGATGCAATGGAAGTGGAATGCATGCTGTGAAAATAAAATCTATTAAAATTGGTGACATTGAACAAATATCAAATAACCCTTGAATTTGAAAAAAAAAATAGTTGTGTGATGGCTAATTAATATTTTTAACTGTAATTTTTTATACTCACATTGCAGACTCCCCATGCTACTGTGCACTCTTCACTTGTGGCAGATGCCTGGTTGGCCTGGCATTCTATGCACAGATCCATTATGTGATTACGGCAGATAGCGCAGTTATCCACGACAATATCTGAATCAAACAAACAAAGGCTTATTATATACAAAAAAATGACACATTTAAAATGATTGGTTACAATTGGTTGATTATATTAAGGTTCTTACGTACCCCAAGCCCATAAAGCAACGGCATTCCACTGAAATTGAAAAAAAAGATGTTATTTAATAAACATAACCAGAAACAGAAATGACAAAGATCTAAAAACCATGATGATGCTGCGAATTACCTTTTTGACTTCGAATCTTTTTTTATCACCTTTGCTGCTGCTACACGAAGCCATTTCTACCTCCTCTTCATCAACATCCATAGCGGAAGCCATTTTATTTCAAAAATACCTTTTAACTTTCAAATAATTAATAAAAACTGTACAGCAATTTATGTTTGACGGCGGTAGGACTAACTTGCTTAGTGGGTTGTTTGACGTTTATTTTTTTTATTGCGCTATTCCACAGACAACAATTGACGTGAGTTGTTGCAGAAGTTATTTAAGCCAAATGAAAAACCATCGTTTTTATTTTTTTAGACTAGATTTTATCACTACACTAAATCGAAGTTCGTATCGTACTGTCCCTCTCACTCTCGTATTAAATAATATTAGCGTCCAGCAAGGCCAAATCGTCCGGGGGGCGAGGAAACACGCCGCACACTCATGTCGTTAATTATCTAAGGCGTTCTAATTCTAAGAAGTTCGAATTTTGCACTTTATAGGATAGGGCCAGCAGGGCTACTATGAAACTCTAAACTCGAAGTTCGTGTCGTGCGGTACCTCTGATATACTATTTATACGAAAGCGAGAGGGACGATACGACACGAACTTCAGGGGGGCTACTAAGAAATTTGAAAATCGAAGTTAGTATAGTTCGTCGAGTTCTTAAACTTGTGAGCAAAATTTTGATCAAAAATATCTGAACACGACTATATTTTTAACGGCGTAGATGCAGTACATAGTGTCCAAATATATGTATACATCAACCTTATTGTCAGTGGCATAAAGGTGTACAGATATTTTTACCCGACTGCCCGAAGGAGGGTTATGTTTTTCGAGCGTATATGTATGTATGTATGTAAGTATGTATGTATGTATGTATGTATGTATGTATGTATGTATGTATGTATGTATGTATGTATGTATGTATGTATGTATGTATGTATGTATGTATGTATGTATGTATGTATGTAAGTATGTTTTTTTTTTCTTGAGGGGAAAAATACGATTGCGTATCATAGGGCTATGGTGTTTTGCGCCCCGTATGTCGGACTCGGGCTGGTAGCGCCCTATACCGACTAAAAAACCACCTCGTTTCCTCTGCCTTCTTCCTCCCCATGGGGTCACCGTTAGGTATTTCATCACGGGGGAAGGGCTTAGCTGCTCAGCTGCTATTTACTCCTATGTATGTATGTATGTATGTATGTATGTGGGTATGTATGTCCATTTCTTTGGTCCTCGCTGCAGCCTAAACGGCTGGACGGATTGTAACATATGAGGTATCATTGGATTCGTCATGACTGTCGGAGTGACATAGGGTATATAATATTTCAATATGGCGTCTGCGAAAAAATATATGGCAAAGGAATAAAAAAAAAAACTTTTGTATTGTAACAATATGGGGATCAAATGAAAGCTAATAATTAGCATATTCTAAATATATATGGGTTATAATACTTTTATTCTACTATTTCCACAGAAATATCAAAAAAGTATAAAATAATAAACATTAAATTTAAAAAATTAAAAAACCCGACGGCCAAAACTAAAAGGAAGAAAATAAGCCTAATGGTCTAGAACTAAAATCTCTTAGTAATGGGTCCCGACTGTTGAACATTAAATTTTAATGTTCAACCCATTACTAAGAGATTTTAGTTCTAAACCACGAGACTTATTTTCTTCCTTTTAGTTTTTAAGGCAGTCGGGTTTTTTGATTTTTTAAATTTAATGTTTTTTATTAAATCCCTTTTTTACTGTGCCCAGTCTAAAAGTTACGACTGCAACAGGTACCAATTACATATTTAGCGAGGTTGCATACTACTTCGATAATTTAATAGGTACCTACTGGCCGTTTTGCTTTCAATGTGTGTTTTTTTTCTAAAAACGTCAAAACGCAACTGACAAACATACATTATATTTTGCAATTTTGCGGATTTGGGAACATTTCGTGACATACAACTTTCTTAATTTTTAATACCTTTTTGTTATGCTACGTTACTTTGTCACGAAGAAATGATTTCTATTTCTATTTTATATTGGATTTCGCACTGTCATCGTTCATCCACCATTACGTCTCATAATTCGTTTTCTAGAATTTTTTACCGTACAACGGCAAAACACTGGCAAAATTGTCCTTCAATGGACAGCGCCATATTTTTCTAAAAAAACAACAACAACAACAACATTATGTATTATGAGTGTAGAGTTAGAAATAAAGTAGATTTATTGACTTAGCAAAACACACGAATATCTTTTAAAATAATGAAGATATTCAATAATAAATGAAATTAACAAACTTAAAATGAAAAAAAAATTTTTTTTTGGGGTGTCTGAGGTATTGCAGTTATTTAATGAACACCTTGTATCTATGCCCCTGACTGTACCGTTCCTCCTACTCTCGTATAATAACATTTAGCGTCAGCGGGAGAGCAAGATACGAAGTTCGAATTTTGCACTTCGCAGTAATAGGCCTGCAGAGCTACTACGAAACTCGAAACTCGAAGTTCGTGTCGTGCGGTCCCTCTGACACTTTTACTATTTAATACGAGAGCGAGAGGGACGGTACGATACAAACTTCGTGTTTCGAGTTTCGTAGTAGCCCTGCTGTACACGAGCGAGTGACCTCTACACATTGACTTATATTCTACGATGCCTCTACATAACATTTTATACATCTAAAATTTTATAAACCATTATTAAGGTCTACGGTTAAAATATTTAAATCATGGGACTTGGATTAGGGATGTTGGTTCCATTAATTTTCACACTAATTACGAGTCCAAGTTAAGTCGGTGTTGTACACACGCGTTCATAATTGCGTAGTACATCGTATTTTTAACCCCCACCGAAAAAGAGGGGAGTTATGAGTTTCGACGCTATGTCTGTCTGTAGTATCGTAGTTCTCAACGTATGGACCGATTTCGATACGGTCTTTTTCCGCGAAAGCAAGTTTTCTTGCGGTTGTTCTTAACTATGTTTCAAAATCGGTTCAGCTGCTTTTGAGATATTGACTTTTGAAATTATAATGTTTGGGTTTTTTTAACTTCTCCAAATATGTAGTGAAGGACTTTAAATAAGCTTCATAATTTAATAACCGTTTACTTAAGTATACTGCTTTACTGTGCCTAATCTTGATTTGGTGGTTATGGGCCCGTGATGTTGGGTTTCTTTTTAAGCTTCGCAGCGTTAAATAAGAATCACAATCTGTAGGTATTTCATAGACATTTTAACACAATAAAATTAAATACTTATTAATTTTCATGAATTTGGGTAGGATATAATAGTGGTAATGGTTCAAGTAAAAGTCAGTGAAGTTGATGATTTTTACTATGCTACGTGGTAATTTTTAACTCAATATCGTCAATGTCAGTTTCTTGATACTCCTTCTTTCTTTTATAAGAGTTCTTCCAAATTTCATAGAAGCAAACAGTGGCTTGAAATCTGTAGCAGACCAGCAGCGGGACGGATACGTGTGTGATCAGAGTCCAAGCCCACACGCCAAAAAACTCCATCTAGATAAGTAAATAAAGAAATTAGGCAGAAAATACTTGAAACACTTGAAAGTAAATAGAATCAGACACGGAATAGTAGGATAAGTAGTGTTAATTTTATCGTTTTATTTAGTCTTCATTTCAATTAATCATTCGCTCCTCATTTGTTGCTGTGGGTGCGGAATATCTTTGCTTGCGCCACACCACACACTCAACGAGTGACTTATGTGAAGAAGTGACGCAAGGAAATAGAGACGTCGCGTAGCTACGTTGCTCGTCACCACGACCAGGTGTTCTCTCTCTCGTCGTAGCTGGCAAGAGAGACAGGGAAGGCTTGCGCGATAGTGCAGTGTGTGGCTGCTATATTTCACAATTAGGCAGTGCGATGAATAGATGGAGGAGCAGTGCGATTGTGTGGGGCACGGCACACGGACCTGTAGCGGATGGAACTCGGCCCGCGCGTTCTTTACTCGGTTGAGCAGCCACAGCGCGAAGTTGCCAACGAGTAAGAAGGTGACGAGTTGCCGGCCGGCGCGCTGACCGGTGTCAGCGCAGCGCCGCGACCACGCGTCCAGGACAAGCAGCGTCTGGCACGAGCTCTGGATCACGGCGCAGAGGGGCGAAATTATCCTGGACAAGGGAGTTAGGATAAAGTTAAGTATTGAATGAAACAAACGAGAGAGGTCCACAAGTGTCGATAACTTTGTCATAAAATTGAACTCGCAATATTTCAGTTGCGGATGCTTGGGTTAGTTCGGGTACTTACACGTGCATGTGTGTCTAGATATTTGCTTATTTACTTACGTTTGTTGATAAGGGAGAGAGAGTTGAGGGTCTATTGAAATTCTGCTAATGTAATACTCGAATGACCCCTAACTTTGAGACTAATAAAATTGTCCTTCTATGGACAGAGTCCTGAAAACTGACCAACGAGACTAACTAAATTCAACTTTTGAGATAAACCTCAGTAATAAATGATAATATACCTCGTTGCTCTCCTGCCCTCAGGGTACCGATGTATCAAGAAGCCAGCTCCGATGATCTGGAACAAGTAGTACAAGTACACGCCGCACTGTGTGACCAGGAGCAGCGCGTGCTCCAGCGGCATGGCGGCCACGGCGCGCCGGAGAGGCAGCGTGCGCATGCGACGGATGCACGCCGCCGAGCTTACCGCCATTAGGATGAAGAGGATTGTCTCCCAGACGTTGATCTGTGAAGAGGACGTTACGATTGAGGGGTCATTATTCGAGCGTTTTAACCGTTTCCCTTTCGTGGTCACATTTTTAGGGTTCCGGAGCCAAAATGGCAAAAACGGAACCCTTATAGTTTCGCCATGTCTGTCTGTCTGTCTGTCCGTCCGTCCGCGGCTTTGCCTACCTCCCATAGACGTAAAGTGGGGGTGATTTTTTTTCTCATTCAACCCTATAGTGTGTTCAGTGATTTGTATGCAAAATATTCAACTTTAAAGTGCAAATTTTCATTAAAATTGAGCGTCCACCCCTTTAAAATCTATACCGATGGGTGGAAAATTTTGAAAAAATTCAGGATGGCAGTAAGTATATCAAACTTTCAAGGAAAACTATAACGACTAAGTTTGCTTGAGAATTATTAGTAGTAAGAGTAAATATCAGCCTAAGGTATAAAATATACCTAAACTTGGAAGATTCCGTATAAAATACGAAATCCTTAGAAAAATATTACTTATTTTTTTCGTAATGGCTACGGAACCCTATTTTGGGCGTGTCCGACACGCTCTTGGCCGGTTTTTATTTGAATGAGCTGTAGAATTTGATGAAATTTTCGATTATTTTTACACGTCCTGTACTTACCTACTTCTATTAGATACCTAACCTAAAAACTATAACAGAATCTTCTACCATGCCAACAAAATACAAATGTGCCCACGTAAATCATACCTACGCTCGAATGTTTAGCTCTGATTTTTTTGGCAACAAGTTCCATCCTGGTACGTGATTGTATTTCCTCGACTGTATATCAATCAAATCCTATAGTAAAAGCCAAAATTGGTCGATTTCTTCACCTGTAGCAGAGCAAGCTCCACGTGTTGAGCGTTTTGGAACAGCCCATTAAACAGCATGAGACTGACGATGGTGCCCGCGAGCACCGCCACGCCCATAAACAGCCCCTTGTGCGCGCTGCCGCAGTCCACCGAGAAGTGGTTGGTCGACTTTACTCGCAGAATCGTTTGCTTCATGTCCCTGCTTAGTGTCGGATTAACCGACCACGATTTCAGTGATTTCTGGAAATAAAATTGTCGTATTCTAGATTTAGTTGCAATCTATTTGGAATCTGAAGGAGTAATTTTAGTTGCTTGAAGTTTCTATTAGCTAGGTAGAATTGACTTGGAATGGTCACATTTTGCGATAACGAGCAGTATTTTATCAGTTTTGATTTCTCTTTTTCACATCTCTCGTATTTTCACCTATGTTTCACCGAATGCCATGTTATTAAAACTGAACATGATAGCTTTCTAAGTGGCCAAGTGCCGTGTGAAGACAGCTATGAAACAAAAATAAGGGCTTGATAAGGAAAACCAAACCAGATCACTAGATGACCGTGGAAGTAGCAAGATATCATTATGAAACCTGGGAAATGTAAAAGTAGCTTAAGTTGTTTCATTTTTGAAACTTAAGACTTGGACTTAGGTCTTATTCAGAGTTCGTTTTTTTGATTCATTATTTTTCTCTATAATTAAATATTAAATAACACTCATTATTGAGTCAGAGTTCGCTGGAAATCTAATTCGTGCCCACTGACATGAGGTAACGATATCATGTGCACACAATGTAGGTAGGTACTAGTGATGTAACGAATATTCGCATTCGCATTATTTTTCCATATTCGCATTCGCAAATGTTCTGCGAATGTTTTGCGAATATGAATATCAGAAAAAAATACAATTATTACATAATAGTAGGTTAATAAAATCAAAATATGTTAATTTCTTTTGTTTTTTATACAACAAAAAATAAATTAACCTCGTATAATCATTTGGTATTATTTATTTATTTACTTTGCGATGCATTCGTATAAACTCGGTAATTCTCGTAACAAAATACAAACGGAACGCACTTCGTTCAAACGAGACTGCCATAGACAATTGGCGCCAGAACTAAAACTGAATATTCGCATTCGCATTCGCGAATGTTCATAAAATGACATTCGTTACATCACTAGTAGGTACAGTCGAGTTCATAAACTTGTAAGCTAAAATTTTATCTAAAATATCTGAACACGTTTCTACGCCGTTACCAATAGAGTCGTATTCGTATATTTTTGGTCAAATTTTTGTTGACAAGTTTATAAACTCAACCTACTCAACTGTACTACAACTGCGTCTTAAGCTTAATTAGTACCATATTTTAATACACCTACCGACCCAGGTACCGTGCATAGATCACTCCAAAATACAACAATAATCACAGAGCAGAGCAGGCTGTATTCGACTCCACAAGGCCTTAAATAAGGATTAAAATTCCGTATCAAAGGTGTTATCATATCGGAAACGTTGCACTGCCACGTTTCATTTTTCATCGTTACATTTGCAAATGTAGCGTTCGTTTTGAAATGTTGTTCTATAAAGGTGATATTGTCTACTTGATCAGCAATGACCAGCTTCGATGGTCCGTTGATATTAGCGTATCCGAGTAGCGCTGGCTGGTCATAGGCAACGGCAATTATATCGTCTCTAGTCTCTTGAATGACGACGTTTAGCCATTCACACACGTTCGTGGCAATTAGATGCATTAACCCGAATCTATCGAGCACTACGCCTCGCATTGGATCCAATATCTGAAAGAAAATAAGACGATTACTTTATTATGAAAAAAAAGAAAGAAAATATTTATTCGTGACACGATTACACAAAATACATTATAATAAAACTAAAAAATTACGTATCACGATCACGAAATGGTCCCAAATGAAGATGATGAATGATGTTGGAATAATCTGGCCGTAAGATCTTTCGAATTCTAAACTTAACACGGTTCTTAGTATTATCTATGGTAGACAACTCGAAAAAAATGACAATCAGGAGAGCTACCAAGAAATTCGAAAATCGAAGTTCATATCGTTTTCCTGACGCTAATATTATTTAATACGAGAGTCAGAGGGACGGTAAGCACGATTTTCGAATTTTGTAGTAGCCCCCGATTCGCGGGTAGCCATATTTTATTCAGTTGTTTTCTTAGCGTCTTGTTTTTGCTGAGCTGTGAAGTGTTTGGACACAAAATAATTTAAATTTTTGCATTTTTCCTCGCAATGTGATGAAAATCATTGTGTGTACTCGTATCACGGGCCGTAAGGGGATTACAAACTCGGGTCATTAAAAGCCCTCCGCCTTCGGTGTCGGGCTTCTAATAGACTCTCGTTAGTAATACCCTTCTTACGCCCCTTAATGCACAATGTACTATTCCTATCGTCACGTCGCAGTTGCAGCATCGATATGTTCAGTGTGCAAAGCAAACACGGAAACTGTTACAATTATTGCACACGTATTTTTCAAAAGGACTTTTTGCGATTTCTGTGACATTTCGAAATCTAATCTAAAATCAAAGACGTAGAGTTCAAATCAAATATTTCCTCCAGATGGTACCTAATAAACTCTTCTGAAGACATTTCTCATTCATGTGACAGCTGCTTGCCTTAAGTGTTAACACTGCTAGAGCATCTGTATTTAGTGTGCATAAAATATCGAAAACGTGATTTCCCCATTAGGGTGGCATTTGTACCTATTGAATGAACGAAAGCAATACTGTTAACACCTTTAAAAGTTGACTCATTTTAAAAACATGTAGAATAATGTATGATGATATAGGTACCTACCTAAGTGTTTGCCCAGTTTTGTGGACATGTCTGAATAATAAAAATGATATAGGTAGTTCATCTTATACTTAATAGAATATGAGAAATCTGTATCCACCTAATTGTAACTCTTATTTGATTGTAGATAAATTCAGTAACCCATTTGTCTATCAATTAAACCGAGAGAATCTTCATCACACGCTGAGCTGAGAGAGAGCTGAGTATAGGTAGGTACCTATAACTCTTAGTTTGTGGGTATATCCTTACGTCAGTATAGGAGAATATAAACACAGTCTGCGCCACCATGAACAGGATCCGCATAGTTGGCTTGATGGCGACGATCAGCAACTGGCAGTCCCCGGAGAGGTCGAAGTAGCCGCCGAATTGCAGGAACGAGTAGATGATGGAGCCCACGCTGAACCCCGCCACCCCCATGTGGAGGTACAAGCTGCCATAGCGGGTACGAGGCGCGTTCACTGTAATAATAAAAAAATCAAACTTCTTGCTTCATCCACAATTAAGTTATAAAAGAATGATATGGTCGTGCTCAACTTGAGGGGGACCATCAGAACTTGGATGCCATTCTCGTTCAAATTACAACCTAAGACTATTCTAACAAGCCCCGACACTAGGTTACGTTGGTCTTGGAGTAAAGTGTCTTCAGGCTCCATCATTAGATCCGTTTGATGGTAGTAAATTATGTGTTGGCACTTGTCTGGTCTGTTATGTATTTGCCAAGTTAATCAATACCACAATGACAAGTGGATGAAAATAAAGTTCAAAGATTCCATTAAATTCATCGAAGCTAAAAGCGTGTTGAAATAGGTATTAAAAACATAATAAAATAGAAAAGAGTTTACCCAAGTAAGTATTTACCCAAAACACGTATCTTCACTAATTGAGTTTTTTTTTGTACGTATGCATGTGCGTGATAGACATTAGATTTTTTCTAAAAATAATATGCTTTCTTGAGTTTCGCGACGGTTTATTCTCAATCTCAACAGAGCTCTTTTCAGAACCAGCAATAGAATTTTTGACGTTCGTAAGTCGTTGATACCTCTAGCACAAATTTAACAGATATTTTGACTAGTGTTTATTAATAATTGCGTCTTACTAGTAAGTAATCCGTCACGTATATGTAAAATAAACATAGTGCAATCACATAGCTTGTAAGCGTCGGATAAATGAAGCTCTCTTTTTTACGCGCGACGGCGTGATCGCCGAGTAGGTACCTACCACAAGTTTTGTTCATGAAAAGAGGAAATTTTTTCCAACCTGATTGTATTTTCTATTCTCGTTTTTTCTTTTTACCTCAGATCATTGTAATTTCTGAACCGATTAGAAAAAGTTTTTATTTTTATTTGAACAGGTAGGTACTAATACGTTCAGATTCCGTAGATTATAAATTTTATCCAAATTGGTAAGTACGGCAATTATAATTTTGCAGTCAATCACAGTGTTTCTGTTTCTAGAAAAATAAGCTTTTTTAAATAAATTCTAAGTAAATGTTGTGATTTCAGGTATATGTAGAAAACTACGAATTAAAACAGGAATCTATAACATCATCATCACTGACATAATCATATCAAATTTGCGTTTGTGACTTCTAAACAAACGACTGTCTTACAACTTTATTTTCAAAGGAAACACATAGATAGGTACTATTAGGGATTAATGGGCGAACTTTTGCATATACAAAAAAATCGTGGTACTACAAAATACTTAGGTACTTAATACAAAAATGTTTTTGCGGTTACACTATTAGTGTTTTAAAACATTAAGTATGTACATGGGAATTCTGTGCATTGAAATTACTTACAAAGTGACAGCAACGGTTTCATGCCAACGATAGATTTTGGGTTTCTAGTTGACACATTATGTAACATAATAGAGGCCTCATTTGCATAATAATTATACAAATTTAGCAGCACTCTGGGTTTGAACAGAGGCTTATGAGCCACGTCAGTAGCGGTGATTAGGTTGCCTCTAATTATACGACATGTTACAGTTTAAAGAGCTAAATAGACATACGAACAAGTTTGCGTACTTGTTAGCTCGGCAGGGTATTTTTGGATTACTCGCAGTAGTTCCTTTAATTCCTTCCATAATAAAAAATCTTCTTTTTTTGTACTGCCAAAGGAACTACTACGAATAAACCGTTTTAACGCTCGTATGCCAAGTAAGTTTGTGAACTCGAACGAGCAACACACAAGCGGAAGACTCGCCGAGCCACAAGTGTGAACTTACTTGTAAGTCTATCTGGCACAGCACATTACAGACATTGTTTATAGTTCTCACCATTTGCTCTTCTCGCGACCCTTAGATGATTAAAAGTGTATGCCAGAAACATAATGCTGACTATATATAAATATATTGTGAAGATCTGAAAGCAAAAGGAATAAACTACAATGTACCTATTTTTGTCTATGTATTTACAGCTTGTAAAGAGATATAAAAAAATCGCTAACACACTTACGTCAGACGTGAAATTTGTATAAACTTCATTTTGAATAGTGCTCGTGATGGGAAAAGCTACCCCTAGAACTATTAATAGCTTTGCATAAAACGCTGACAGGACCACAGTCATTGATTCACTAAAACAAAATGATACATTGCTTCAATTAACGAAATAATACGAGCATGTAACACAAACACTAATTAAAATTAGTTAGAAATGCTTACTGGTTGAATTAAATAAAATTAATTGATGAAGAGCTGATAAATATTAAGCTTGCATGACAATTTATAATTATTAACTATGCAACTAGAAATTTATAAATTATGCAACTAGAAATTTAGTATATTATTGCAGTGGATGTGTGTTGTTTAAAATTACCCCACTGTAGAGTGAGACTAGGACTTTATGTGACCTTTTGGGAGTCGTTGGTTAGAGCAGCAGCAGTGTGTACGGTGGGTGATCTTAATAAAAACATTTAAAACAAACAAAGAAAAAGAGAGACAGAAAAGAAAGAAGTATTTTATGGTCCCAAAAAAAAACAATTAAAAACGGATAGGTATAAAACCTAACAATAAAACCGGCCAACAGCGTGTCGGACACGCCCAAATTAGGGTTCCGTAGCGATTACGAAAAAATCAAGTAATATTTTTCTAAGGATTTCGTATTTCATACGGAATCTTCCAAGTTTAGGTATATTTTATACCTTAAACTGCTATTTACTCATAAACTACTAATAATTCTCAAGCAAACTTAGCCGTTGTAGTTTTCCTTGAAAGTTTGATATACTTACTTACAACCATCCTGAATTTTTAAAAAAATTTCCACCCACCGGTTTAGATTTTGAGGGGGGGGGGGGGACGCTTGATTTTAATGAATTGCACTTTAAAGTTGAATATTTTGCAAACAAATCACTGCATCGAAAAACCGTCTTAGCAAACCCCTAATGGTTTTAAAATACCTATCCAACGATACCCCATACTATAGGGTTGGATGAGAAAAAAAAATCACCCTCAGTTTACGTCTATGGGAGGTACCTACCCTAAAAAATTAAAAAAAAAAAATACCATTTTGTCGGCATAGTTTACTAATATATCCGTGCAAAATTACAGCTTTCTAGCATTGATAGTCCCTGAGCAAAGCCGCGGACGGACGGACAGACAGGCAGACAGACAGACATGGCGAAACTATAAGGGTTCCGTTTTTGCTATTTTGGCTCCGGAACCCTAAAAAAGAATTTTGTATGGAAAAAGGAGTGGACTTTTCATTAACAATAACATATTATTTATGTGACTGACTAACAATGCACAGCCTAAACAACTGTGGCCAGAAATTATAAATTAGGCAGATTAAGTATATCTTCACTATACAAGGTATGAAGATACTAAATTAAATCAGAGTTGTTAATGGGCGGGGTGTGATCTCTTACCATCAGGAGACCCCCTTGCTCGTTTGCCATCCATTCAAATAAAAAAATAAATAAATAAATAAAAAATCTTAAATATCAAAGTAGAGAAATTCAGAATTTCCTGCTGGATAAAGGACTAGCTATTTTATTGTATCCCGGGAACGAAGCCACGGGCTTGACATACTCGCCATGTGAAAGTTGTACGCGCGGTGGCGGCGGCAGCGGGTCAGCACTGGAGGTGTGACTGGGCGGCAGCGGGTCAGCACTGGAGCTGTGACTGCAGGGCGCCACCACGCTTAGCCTCGGCAGCGAGTGCGGCGGATGCTCTCTGAAAAGCCCGGCGCATGAGTAGCTATTACAGCCCGTTCAGACTGGCGGGAACCACGCGGTTTCAGAATCGTGCGATTTCCGCGCGTTTTGGAATGCAAAAATGTGTTCTATTCAGACACCGGCTGTAGTTAGCGATTAGTGTAGCGTGCGAAGTAGTATGTTTCAAGATGGACCTCGAAGAGGAAACATATGTCTATGATTAATTAAAATGAAGATAAGTTAATGTTAAAAAAATAATTTAAATACAAGCTTTTTTCCGACTGTACTTTTTAGTGACTATACTGGCATTGTCATCTAAATTACATATCCGTACCAAAGTTCAAGTCGGTACTATTAACCATTGAGGAGTTCCTCCTGCGGAGACGATCCTGGCAGGACCACCAAGTTGTCACTACCAGATTAATGTATTGTCACCAAATTTACATAAGTATGCCTAACCTAATTTCAAATCGATCGGACCACTGAAAGTAGATCAAATTTAGCTTCCAAGATTTGACCCCAACAAACAAACCAATAAATAAATAAGTTTTTGATAAAAAAACATTTTTGATACAAGCTTTGTTTGCTGACTGTACTTGTATTGTCACCTAAACTAAATTTTTGGATACCAAATTTCAAGTCGATGCCATTAACCGTTGAAGAGTTCCGTCCTGTGGAGACGATCCTGGCAGGACTACCAGAATGTACTATCAGATTATTGTATTGTCACCAGTACCTAAGTTTACCAAATTTCAAGTCGATTGGACTACTGGAAGTGGGTCAAATTTAACTTGAAAGATTTGACCCAAATATATAAACAAACGAACGGGCAAGTTAAATAAAAGCTTGTAACAAATAGGGCAAGCTAAAGAAAACTTTTAAAAACACGAAAAATACGCTACTGGGTGTTCCGGAAACGTGAGTATGACCAGCCCTATGCCCTCAGTATTTGATAATGGATCGTTCACAATTCACAATCACATATAAGTAAACCCCACGCGTTTAATGGCAGAGTGACCATGCATTTATTAAATATATAATGTAATACTTTTTATTTTAACATAAAAATAATGTTAATCTCACTAGTATCAGTACGATATAATTCTATGTGGAAGTTATCTTAACTAATTGAATGCGGTAGGGTTGGTTCATCCGATATGGTTTACTACTTGTTTAGATCACCCGAAATGTAGAAAAATAAGGATTTGAAATCGTTAACCTACTAATTTATAGATAGTTGTAATTAAATAAGCACTTATCGAGATCAAAATAATGTAATCGTCCTGTTTCCATAGCTCAAATAATTTATAATTTGGTTAAACAGTGTCTGTCATACCATTTGTACTGGAAAATTATGTACTAAAACTTTTAACCGGTTGGCTTTTGGTTAAGTTACAAATTTTAGGCCTTATCAGTTTATTTGACGCCGAAGCTTCTAATTTGTCGACACGAGTACCGCGTTGCATGGAAAGCAAGTTGTTTTGTTTGTTAATGCTTAATAGTGGATTTAATGAGGCGCCTCGGACTCACCTTTCATCCTCAGGCACGGCCAGGAGCGGCTCGGGCCTCTCCCGCCACTCTTTAGCTGCATTTTGATTGGATTTATCTTTATTTTTTGCCATAGAGCGCTTCCTGAGAGAGCTAAAGCGTCTACTCACGGTTTGAATTTGCATTTTATAAGTCGAAGCCGAGATACACCTTTGATCATGGCTCTATTTTAAATTGCGGTTATTTCATGACATTTGACTGATTGAAAGTTGCGTCAATCTGACCGAAAGTTGCAGAAAATTGAATCAACTCAATTACTTGTTCTAGGGATAAACTGTTCAACATAATAAATAAATATTATATATACTTATTATATATTACTATATTCTTACAAATAAAGTTAATTTGAAAATGAATAAATAAATAATGAGCATGCAATCTTTAAGCTTAATTTATCGATTATTGAAACCAACTATTTACACATGTCTTAAAAATATTAAATATTCCAGCAATGGTTGGGTTGCACGATTGACTTGGCTTAAACATGACTATAAATATTTGTATTTTTAAAAAAAAAATTGTATATCTAATGTTTCCATAACTATGTATATATGTATAGGTACATATACAAAATCTATGGCGTCAAAAGAACGATTTCATCTTGAATCAAAATTTCCGATGAAAAACTTCTACAGCGAAATATCACGTATCAATTTTAAGACACCTTATAAAGTTCAAGTTGTATAGTTTACATTGCATTCGACTCTGAACAACAGGAAACTAAAGTTTTAATGCAAAATCAAACCGTGAGTAGACGCGTTTAATGTTTATCGCATCCGGATCACACGTTCACGACTGCACCACGTTTAAAAGGATTTTAATAACTCCGAGTTAAGATAAAATGCTTCTGACGTTGACCGAGGGCGCGTCGGACACTTCTCGGCTGACCACTGCGAGTGACTACTGTCCCTGTACCACATTAACAGCATGTAAGTCAATAAGTCCGATTTTAACAAGCTGCAGCTAAACATGTTTTCAAATGACTGTTACATGTTATGAAAAGGATTTACAACGTAATAGGAATATATCATACGAATTAATTACACTAGTAACTATGCCTATAATTAAATGTAAAAAGATTAAAGTACTGATGAAATAGGGTTTTTAATTAATGTACCTAATTACCGTATTTTAAAAGGAAATCCAGCTAAATTCGTATCGGGCCACGTGCAGTGTAGGGTACGGCAAATTGCGAGAACTAATGCTGAGGTAATATAATACTAAGCTAAGTTTATGACAATACTAAGTTTTGATTGACTATTGTTAATTAATTTGTTCTGTTCTACAATAAGCGTTTTATATTGGGAACTTCACACACATGATCGAATTGCTTTGCAGATAAGTACAGGATTTCTCACGATTTACATAAGCCCTAACATTTTGAGAGGAAGCCTGTATCAAGCAGAGGGACGTATAAGTATATAAGTACTGAAGATAATAATGATGGTGATGATGAACAATAATGACGAGTCTATGTAGATTTCTATTAAATCGTTTTTTCAAATTACGCGCAAGATAAGACACAATACGCTAAGCATCGCTAGTAGAGTCATGTAGGGTAAACGTACGCAGTAGGTACGTTTGCCTTGCCTCACATGACTCTACCATACGTATTTATGTTTTTAACCAAGCAGAAAACGACATTACCGGGCTTAACTCTAGATAAACCTCTCTACTTTTAGCCCCACCTGTATAATTTAGAATTCGCAGTGGCTAGAAGATGTTGTCCTTACGGGTAATTAGCGTCACCGGTGTCACTTTCAGAGTCCTCCTAACGAGCCGCACGCTCCCCACTCCCCCTGGCTGCACCCACAGAATTAACTATAAGAGGAACAGAGATGTCACGTAAGCCAAAAGTGCGAGGCACCTACCTGGCTACAAACCAAATATTTATTCTTCCGGCTCACTGCTGAAGCCTGATCGCTGCTTTTGTTAAATGCTCAGAAAATGTTCAATAGCGGAGTTTGGGCCTCAAAAAGTAGTAGGCTTTTTAGTAAAATCTATGAAAACACTAAAAACACACGGAAATGAATTAGCAAGAGAGGCGAAACGTGACAACATCTGTATCGTATCGTCGGGGACGATAACATTTCCATTTCTTTACTAGTTCTGTGGTTGCATGCTGCATTTACTGTCGTATTTAAAAATAGGCTTAGGGAAAAAAATAATGTGTGCAGTGTACCGGTAAGTTCATTGCCGAGAAGGTGGATGAGGGATTATCCGGATTTAATTTATAAAAGGAGGATGGTTATGGAAAATTGGAGCATGGGGTGGTGTGTTAGCTCCGTAACTACTTATAGGCACCCAGTTTATACCCGTACTTTAGGTAAGTACGCAAAGATAGCGATAGGTGCATTTAAATCATTAGTAAAGATCTTAAATTATTTTAATGAAAGTACAATTCACATGCATATAATGTAAATAAATATAGATAAATATCATGAGAATAGACAACAATTGACCTAGGTCAAAGTTTGTTCTATGGATACTAGGCATCGGATAAACATACTTAAAATACGAAGGAGAATAGAATAAACTGAGGGAGAATGTGTTTCACTGAAAGCCACCGTTTTTTTTTACTTTCGAATTTCGCAAAACTTAGAGCTGGTCTAAGAGCGTATTTTAGTTTTTCATTATTGTTCCTGGCGTTAATTTCTAAGGGGCTGTTTCACCATCCATTAATTAGTGTTAACTGGCGGTTAGGTGTGATGCCGTCTCTATTTGTTTTGTTCGAATAGACGGAGACGGCATCACATTTAACCGTCGGTTAACGCTAATCAATGGATGGTGAAACAGCCCCTAAGACTTGCATTATTTTTATATGTATTTCTACGTATTCTTCAATGACGTCTTCCATATTGCTTTTGTGCACGTGTAATGCAATCTTCGTTTTACTTTTTCGCGGGGCAATTCTTTAATATTATCTACATTTTCCATGTTTACGTTGCATTTTCGGCTACAATAAAGCGTTGTCACAGTTTTTATCTAAACTTGACTAGTATCTTAGAGTCCTTATCTCTAGGATTAGGCTTCAGAGTGATATATCAGTGACGTCCTCGATCATCACTGAGATCTGACGTCAACTAGTAACGCATCTAATTACTGTTATTACTTAGTTGTATTATTATGATTTTGCATCGAGAAAAACTTAACGTTTTTTTTATTGCATAAATTGTACCCTCTTATACCTAACACAGAACAAGTTTTCAAAGCAATTTTTTGCCTTATCACAGTTGCCACGATCTTCTCGAAGCCCGGAGGTTACAATGACTTTGTCATAACCAATGTTTAATCGTGAGTTTGTTCACCTGTTCAGTTTAGTAGAATTATTCGAGTGCGTCTATTCAGTGAACGCATTCGCCTACGTAGGTACATCAGAACTCCAAAAAGTAGAGGCTGGAACGTGTTTGTTCTTTATTTGTCTCATTGTAACTTGCATACCTATACATAAGCATAGACAACGACGTACTGAACTGAGTGACAAATTAATACTCGTATATGCCGATCTTAATAATTTTGCTCAGTAGTTCAAAGTTAGCCAGATACAAATAATAACATAGCGACAGTAGAAACTTTCATTCAGTTCTGGCTTTATCGCTGTTACTGCTGTATTATGTTTCAGCTTATGTAGGAAGTCTATTTATCGACAGTGTACTAGTCTGTTATAGCTAAAATTCAAAGCCAGACGAATTTCATGAAATTAGTAAATTATCTGTAAGCGTTATGAATTGTCATATTTATTGGGTCATGCATGAAAGGTACATAATGGAAATAATTATCAGTGCCGTGGAGTTAATGCAAACAGTTAGCCGGGCATTGTGGGCTGGCGGGCCGTGACAAAGGGCGTCCGATGCGTTAATTGAAGCTCATGGCTAGCGCAATGTGCGAGACTTGTTTGTCGCGGTCAACCTACCTCGTTTCAGAGATAAATAAATAAAATATAGTGAAAATTTTTACGTCGATTGATTTTTAGTACTAAGGGTGGGTAATGAACATGTGCAAAACGTATCTACAAATTTGATTAGGTACTTACATAAAATTCTTTCAAGGTTTCTTCTCAATAAATGTTTTTATGTGCTCATGTAGGTATGCAATGCAATGCATAATGTCCTTGTAAAAGTACAACTTGAATCGATATAAGAGTGAAGACCAAAAATTTGCACACCGTTGAAGCTGCGTTAGCAGGTGGTTATAATTTCCATTAACTTTTTCCATTGTGACACGAAAACTAATTCATTAATAATTAATTAATCACACTCGCAGTCACAATGGAAAAAGTTAACTGTGTGCAACTTTTTGGTCTTCACCCATAATCGTATTTTTTATATGTAGAAAATTAGAAATAGGCTAACACAATCACGTCGGATGGTAAGCGAAGATGTGAATTAAGATGGAGCACGCTCGCCTAATAAACTTTCGACTAAGTAAGTGCGCGCCTGCTAGAACTATGGAATTTTCCAGAAACAAAATAGCCTGTCTTTCCTGGTTTCAAACTATTTCCATACCAAATGTCATCTAAATCGGTTTAGCGGTTGAAGTGTGAAGATGTAACAGACAGACAGATAACGTTATGATATTAATATGGATATCCCAACATGTAAATTAAACGTTTTTATTTAGCAGCACCTGTTCAAAGAAGAAATCGATCTCGTTACCTTATTCTTTAGTCTGATAAACCAGAAATTAGATTATTAAATTGTGGATGTTCTATACCAAGTCAGATATCTGCACCAACTGATTTATAAACATTCAAGTTTACCGTCCCTTAAAATCATCTACCTAAGTGTTGACTTTAGAGCAATATCACGACACTTTATTTGCTTAGCTGATCAGTTAAAAACCTTAATTCTAATGGAAGAGTTTAGGTGGAAATAAAACAAAGCCGACACTTTTAAAGGCTCCTTTATTTTCTAAACATTGTACCACAATAATTGATCTTGGTCTTTTGCTTTCGTTTCTGCTTCCTCTATCAAACGAGATGTCATAGTACCTAAATATGGCTTAGGTATTCAAAACTTGTATTTTTCTTGAATATCCTAAAATTAAATCGATTATCTTTTCTACATATATATATAATTAGGCCTACTTACATTGTGCCGTTCAATCGGCATAAAAACTTTTTGCATTTCACGTTTAACAACTACTTAACGTAAACAAACGTTTAGTTAAGTTAAGAACAAAGTGAACAATATAAATTCCTGAATTTTAAATGCTATTATGTTTCCCGTTTCTGATGTTACGCTATGTATAAGGGTTTATTCTTGAAGCAGTTCTTCCAAATCTCGAAGAGGCAGATCGTGGAGTGGAATCGGTAGAAGATAGCTAGGGGCATTGAGACGTGGGTGATGATCGTCCAAGCCCAGGGGCCGTAGAACTCCAAATGAGCTGGCCTGAACTCGGCTCGATTCTAGAAGAAAAAACATGATACAGATTATATTTTTTTATGTAATTCTCAAATCTAACTAATACTACCTAGAGCATTGAATCAAATTCTTGTAAGAATTCATTGAAACCAAGCAAAATAATAAGGTGGTTTTGTAGTATCTTGTAGTAACTATTTAAACTCCAAAATTAAACATATATGAAAGTTATAAGAAGCATCAATGGAACAATAAAATGGATAAAAGTATTTTTCTTAGAATGGTAGGTTGGATGAATGAAAAGTAGAGAGTTATACTATAAGGTTTCTTCTAATTATTACGGAATATTTATACATTTCCGTAAGTATTCGGCATTGTAAAGTAATGAGCTTAATATTTTTGTGGGGATATAGGTAGGTACCTTACATGTACCCATATCCCCACAATGTCCCTTATGTAGTTTATTAACGTTTTCCAAAAGAGTACATAGGCTTCAAAGTCGAATCCAATCCCAAATTTAAATATTATTTTTGAATTATTGCTTTTAATAGAGACCTTTTCTAGGGTGTTGATAGCCCACATGGCCATGTTGGCGACAAGTAGGAACGTCACGAGCTGCCGGCCTGGTTTATCGCGCCGCTGCTCTGAAGTGCTGCTGCGTCGCCACCAAGCGTCAATTATGAACAACGATTGGAGTATTGTCTGCAATATTGGAATAAGAAGAAGAAGCATGAATACTTATTATACACTAGCTTTTGCCCGCGACTTCGTCCGCGTGGAATAGTAACTTTGGAAAGTATTTAATTTATTTAGGGTACCTATTCTGCCAATAATAGCACATAGAAACTTCTACGGTTTACTGAAAATAACCTATTTTAATACATTGCTTTATATCTAAACTATTTTTTTTTGTTCTTCCATTCTTTGGTAAAACATAAGTATTCTACCCTGCCAACACAAAAGACTAATTCTTCATAGTGAGCTCTTGACATCTTACGTCCTGTATTGTAAGTTAGGAGGGTAGGATTATTATTAAGACGGCATTCTTACTAAGCATTGCTACACATATTTCTATACTTATAGTAAATTTGTTTGGAATTCCTTACGAACTTTCATCCGCATATTTTCAAGTAGGTATGAAAAATGACGAAATTTGAAAAGAGCCGGAACAAATGTTTTTTAGGGTCCGTACCTCAAAAGGAAAAAAATGGAACTCTTATAGGATGACTTTGCTGTCCGTCCGTCCGTCTGTCTGTCAAGACCCTTTATCCCGTAAACATAGTTATAGGGTACTTTCGGCTGTCCTAGAAACTTGAAATTTTGTATAAGGAAGCTCTTATAGCAAATTTATTCCCTTTATAGCAAAAATAACTAAGTAAAATCTGAAAATCATAATTTTTCATGTCTGACTGTCTATGTTAATAAGCCATGTAAAATCCCATAGCGTACATTTTGCTTATGAGCTTGGCTCTGCTAACACTTGATATTCATAAATACCTATGCACGGAACCCTTGACGCGCGAGTTCGAGTCGATTTTAACCGGTTAAGAAGAGAAGAATTTAAAAAAACGCTCGAACAATTATTTATCTCTTATCACGTGCCCAAATACCAAGTTTCATAAAGAACATCGATTTATCTTCGATAATGACGACCTTCCATATGAGCTTTCATCCCCTATTTCATCCCCATTTATCCCCTCACAGGTCGAATTTTCAAAAAAGCTAAAACACATACCGACTTATTTCTTATTAAGTGCCTAAATGCCAAGTTTCATGGTTTTATTTCCAACAGCGACGAACTTCCACCATATAAACTTTCACCCCCTATTTCAACCCCTTAAAGCCTTTTTTTCGCGATAAAAGATAGCCTATGTTCTTTCCCATGGTCTATTCTATCTTTGTACCAAATTTCATCCAAATCGGTTCAGCGGTTTTTGCGTGAAAGCGTAACAGACAGACAGACAGACAGACAGAGTTACTTTCGCATTTATAATATTAAGTATGGATAGTATGGATGAGTGTTTTTATTTAATTTAACATTATGACGTAAAATTTTATGACTAACTTATCAGGTGACTATCAATCATTATCACCTGCGAAAAAAGACCTTACAACAGTTATTATAAACTAGTTTATTGCCTTTAATATTATGGAATGGTATACTATATGGATATCGAATGTTTAAACTAACCAATTTTATGACTTACAATAATTATGACCTGCGAAAATCGGAACTTCACTTTATACTGTTTAATGTTATGACTTAAGATAATATGACTTCCAAAAATTATGATGAATAACGTTATGGATTGTTTAAATCGGAGTTAAAATTTTATGGGAAACAATAGAGACCCAATTTCATCAAGTGGAAAGGAGGCAAATAGTTATTTTAGTAGTTTCGGTACTTTTAGTTTCTAGAGGAACTCGATATACTCGTACCTGGTTTAGTGATAAGAATTCTGAAAAAAATCCAGTAAGGCCGGCGCTAGTGTCGCTCGATAGAGTGTGGTGGCATCCGATCAGACTGAACATACAGTATACAAACATCCCGGATTGAGCCAGAATCAGGAGTGAAGTGTCCAGTTGCAATACAGCTGAAAAAAAAACTCAAATTAGTAAGTAGCTTTAATAATAATTGGATTGGATTCAAACATAATGCGGTACTATACCTTGAGACTTTCTTTTGTACGGCAGTACTCTCATTTGTTTTATCGCTGCACAACAAGCAGCTATCGTCAATGTATACAGGATCAACTCGCATATATTCACTTGGAATATGGCATCCTGTAAAATTAATGGTAAAATTTATTAAAACCTTTCTTTATAAACATTGCAAAACAAAATGTTAGTTGTCAAGTAACAGCCATTTGAATTGATATGGCTGATCATAAAATAACGGACAAGACAGATTAACAACTTTCGGAACTGTCCTTGAAATATTAAACAAAACATGGTACACTTACATTGATTGTAGCAGGATTACTCGAGAGCACAAAGAACATGATGAGTGATATGATGGTGACCACGATGACGAGAATGCCGGAGAAGAGACCGCGGTGTGCGTGCGAGCAGTCCACGGAGAAGTGGTGAAGGGCGCGCGGCTGCCGTACGGAGAACCCACACCCAACATGCCAGCTGAAAGGTTGAATTTCATTACCGTTAAGTTTAACATCAATTCTGCGGCTTAACGTTAACGTTTAAAGTTAAGTTTTAATTTTCTTGAACTTGGAGAACTTGTGTCTAAGGTACAATATTACATATGTTTTTGAGTATGTATTTATCTATATAAGTATTTTATCCGTTGCCTAGTATCCATAGTACAAGCTTTGCTTAGTTTGGGACTAGGTCAACTGGTGTCAAGTGTCCCGTGATATTATTTATTTATTTTATTTATTAAAAATCATTAGAAGGCGCAAAATATTCGGAATACCTATACATTTAGATAGACTAAATGCAAAAGTTTCTTTAATTTTATAATCGTTTAAAACCGATTTATTCAACATTCGACGCCGAAGCACTATATACTTGGCTATTATAGCAGGTTTATAGAAGAAAATAAGCTGTTTAAAATTACCAAATTGTTGAAGAATTTTTTCGGGAGTGACTGAATTGTTTCTCGATTTATTTTTGGCGAAGTGAAACTTTTTCTCGAAATCTTCAGGAGTGCATTTGACCTGAAAAAAAAAACAGGTTTACCTGAATATTAAATCATCTTAATTATTATTATTTATTTTATAGTCATTATCATGTTATAACTGATACAAATTCCTAGTCGTAAGTTCAAAAAAAATCCGGCCAAGGAAAAAATTGAGACCATTTTCTGTTTCCTCAAAACCGATTAACCCAAGCTGGCTTATGACAGTTTTATGATTTTGACGTAGCTACAGAGCTGAGAACATAGAACTGAACATACATATATGACGGTTTAAAACATGATT
>NC_133473.1:9425583-9468555 GCF_025370935.1 Choristoneura fumiferana
CTTAAGCACCATAAATGATAATCATAAAACATTACAAATACTTAATAGACTTTGCAAGTTAAATTTTTAATATACAACATACTAATTTTTACATACTTAACGAATGATCACTAATGACCGTCTGCAGGGCTACTACGAAACTCGAAACTCGAAGTTCGTATCGTACTGTCCCTCTCGCTCTCGTATTAAATAGTATAAGTTCAGAGGGACCGCACGACACGAACTCCGAGTTCGAGTTTCGTAGTTAGCCCTGCAGACTTTAATCAATATTACTAAATTTCAAAGGAAAACAGGAAATTGTAGAAACTTTTAAAGTTTTATTTGACATTGGTCTTGTTATCGTGTTATCTCCTATCGTCAAACTATTGGGGGATAAAGCTGTTCGCGTCCGTGGCCTTTAGCTCTAGTTACCCACACGTGTTCCCTAGGTAGCGCCAAATGAACAACCTCATTCTGGTGGAGGCTTCGGCCGCGGTTGTCACCACCCACCTAACTAAGTTATGCTGCCAAAACGCTGCGTGCAAACCGGTTTCGGTGCCGTCAGTTTGCGCACCGGTGCCTGTTCGTAGAGGGTAGCGGAATCCCAAAGCACGTGCTCCGCTGGCCGACCGCAGTTAGTAGGGGGCCCAAGTAGAGGTTTCGCCAACTTTGAAAGGCTGCCCCGTTAACTTGCGAAAAATCCCGAAGATGTGCTGTAGTGCCGGTTGACGACCGAGGAGGGGACCCGAAAGCCGACTTTGGGGGTTCGGGCGTCCCCAGTCACCAGACCAAGCTCCTTGTGTTGTGGCTCATTTTCGTGTGCTGCTGGATGAGCAGCACTGTGTTTGTTCAACTGCCGTCTTTTCTACCTGTTCACTTTTGTCTTTCTCATCTCCTTCTTTTCTTCAGGTGAAATTACTGGCATGTGAGGTATCCCATCTTAGGCCTCTAGGTTGGCAACGCGTCTGCAATACCCCTGGTGTTGCAGATGTATATGGGCGGTGGTGATCTCTTGCCCACCGACTACCCACACTACCAGGGTACAGCCTGGAGCATACTTTTAAGCCACGTGCTGGGGTCTGCTTGTACGTTCGTGATGACTCACTCAGCGTCTCCGCAACCTTGAGGATCCTAGCTTTTCCATTTTTTGCTACTGATGGACACTGGGTGTTGAACAAGCGGTTTACGCTCTGATCTATCGGTCGCACAGCGGTGACTTGGAGACGACCAGGGTCTTTGATCACTTCAGTGTTACGGCACGGTTTGTGGTTCAGCAACGGTATCCGCTTGTGTAGTTGGTTTTCTCTTGGGGGACTTTGGACCATGCAAGGAGAGCTAGATCTCACCAGCAGCTGGTTCGCTTGCAACCGACTCGCATATGTTGCCTTGCACACGCCTAAGTGCTTGGACCTACTGCTGACGACTGATCCAGACAGGTACAATGTGTCGGTGTCTTCCCCTTTGGGTATTTCTGACCATTGTTTGGTGAAATTTGTATCGCAGTACTCTCCTACCGATTGCTTAATCGGTACTCGGCGAGTATGGCGATACAAGTAAGCAGATTGGGATGACATGCGTCATTTCTTTGCTTCCTATCCATGGCAGAAAACTTACTTTCCCAGTAACGATCGTCGAGCTGCGCAGAAGCTGCTACCGATGTGTTGCGTCAGAGTATGGAATATTTCATTCCTTTCTCTGACGTATCCACTGGTGGCAAATCTCGCCCATGGTTTAACGCTGAGTGCGCTCAAGCTGAAGCTATTAAGCACTCTATTTGCTTACTTACTGTGGGCTGATGCTCGATGTCGCAATGCTCCGGACCGGATGTACACGTTAAGAAACAGCTCTTTAACAAAGCTGCCATGTCCTGCAAAAAGGTCATACGGAAAGCGCGATTCCTCCATGTTGGTTGTATCGGTGCCAAATTGCTTCCTACCCCTCTGAGAGTAAAGAAAAAGAAAGAAAGAAAGAAAATACATTCCTTAAGCGTTTTCGTCCTTAGCCAAATCGGTGGAGTACAATTTCTGTCGTCCGTCACTGCCACCACTGCTGAAGTCGGATAAGTCGCTAGCTCACACTGCAGCGGAGAAGGCAAACCTGTTTGCGGAAAATTTGCGTCTTGATGATGGTAGTGTAGCGCCTCCTCCATTTCTCACTGTGGTACGTTTAAGCAGGAGTCAAAATACACCAAATGGAGGTTTTAAGAACGCTGCGTTCTCTGGACGTAAATAAACTAGGAATAAACTATACCTGGAATTGTTTTAAACACCTGTGCTCCGGAACTGTCTCGGTTTTGACACGTCTGTTAGGCTCTTCCCCAAGTTGGGGCAGGTCCGGTATCGTGGACGATTGCTAATGTGCAGCCAGTATCTACCCAAAAGGGCAGTCGTGCCGACCCGTCGAACTATCGGCTATCGCAATCATCTCCATACTATGTAAGGTAATGGAGCGTGTATTGAATGCTAAGTTCCTGGTAGGTATATCTAGAAGGTAACGATCTCCTCAGTGACCGCCAATACGGGTTCCACCGAAATCGGTCCACTGGGGACCTTCTGGTATATGCTACTCACATTTGGTGTGAACCTGTCGAGAAGGATGGTGAAGCTCTTGCTGTGTCTCTATTCCAAGGCATTCGATAGGGTCTGGCACAGAGGCCTTTTTAGCAGGATTCCTCCTGTCCTATGCTCATGGATCTCTGATTTCCTGCGGAACCGATCTAAACGAGTTGTTATTGACGAATGCTCATCTGATCTCATGGCAATCAATGCCGGGGTGCCTCAGGATTGGTCCTATCTGCAACTCTATTATTGCTGCACATCAACGATTTGCTCATACCCGATGTGTTTGGGTACGCAATGACGCAAAATTGCAGAGAGGTACCTTACTAACGGCCGGGCCCGGCCAGCGGTGATAAGATCGGGCACTCAGGGAGGTTATGGTACAGCGGACGAATTCGACCTCGGAGGCCATGTCCGACTGGGGCTCGGCCAACTTGGTCCAGTTCAGTGCTGCCAAGACACAGGCGTATCTGTTTACCGCTAAGCGGAGACCGTTCACTTTTGCTCCTACTGTCCAGAGGAGGGTATCCTTACCACCTAAAGTCCACCTTGAGGTTCTTGGTTAGACCTTCAATCTAGTCTCAACTTCGGTGCGGCTATTGAGTCCAGAGCGAAAAAGCAGTCATATATTTACCATCGAAGTTAATGCGTCGCACTACGTAAGCTTTGGCCAGTTATACATTGATTTTTCACTTTCCGGATTCAAATTTTTTAAAAAAAGACATGTTTATCTGATTCCATTTGATCTGAAATTCAAGTATTTTAATTATTCAAAGTTGCCATTCAATAACATAATTTGAGCCTTTTATATAGTAATATAGATGCAATTCATCATATTTCTATATCAGACCCTATTTCCGATACATAGAATTCTCACAATAAGGTTAACTTTTTATCATGTTCCTTCGTACCTAACTCTAATAACAGTCAATAGAGTTAGTGCACATAATTATAATAATTATTTGTTACAAACTTGCCTTTCGTAATCACAATCAATTATTTAATTATTTCAGGTTTTGTTGCCAACACGCTCTATTATACGCGCATAGTACCTTACCTATCCTTGGTAAAGTGATTGTAACTTAAATTCCTAAGATTAAAGTCCAGATTACTTTGGCATAATATCTACAATTCGTATGAAAATATCGTGGGTACTTTACTAACTGGCTTATATAATTGATTTTTCGTGAAAAAAAATACCTAAACACTTATTTTTTGACAATAAAATGACAGATTATTGACTTACTGGACCAAACATAGTCCTTTAATATTATGTTTTTTTACTAATATACATGTTTTCTTTCTTTTGCTAAGTTGTAATGACGCTAATACACCACAAATTCTGTTAAATGTTTTGTACTAAATACTCAAACGACTTAAATATATTCTTATCAGTTTAACCAAAATACTAAACGCATCCAAAACTTCAGAATAGACTGGAACAATTTACTAAAGTGACGAAGAATCAAATTTCTTAATATGCACAGAGTACTAAAACGCCAAATGTATTTAAAGGTGAAAATTACAAATGACTTAACAATATAATCGTTTAGAAACTAAAACAGGTAAAAGCACTAAAGAGAAAATACTCAATTTAAGCGTCGGATTAGTAATAAGTGTCCCAAATTTCACTAATTTTTCAGGGGCTAAAGCGCCAAAAAAGTCCTCTGATCGACCCGAAACCCAGATAGATCGACGCAGAAAAATTCGCTGATTCCGATGGTATATATAACTCAATTTGGCCCAAAGTGTCGCTTTAGTATCTTTACCTCCGAAGCGACGATATGTACCTTCTCGTACAGAAACAGCAGCGTATGAAAAATTAAAGTTTGTAAGCACAAGTTAATTTGCAATTGATTTCCCATTCATCGAATTGAAAATCAGAGCGTGGACCTAAGTCATTCATAAAACCTTTTTTTCTCTCGACTTAACTATCAAGTTTCGCCTGCGCTTCTCCAGTGGACAAATACTTCTCGAGTAAAATAATGCGTTTTATACACTTGATATACTTATTAGCTATTTTATAACCTAACCAACAAAAAGTTGGAAAACCCCTGACTCTGTCAATTCAAAGTTCAATGTCTCAAAAACGGCTGAACCGATTTTATAAAATATATCTAAGAACCATCGCTAGAAAACCTGCTTCCAATTAAAAAAAACACATTCAAATCGGTACATCCGTTTAAGAGCTACGGTGCCACAGACAGACAGACAGACGTACACACAAACACACAGGCATACAGACACACAGACATACAGACACAAATAGCAGTCAAACTTATAACACTTGTCTTTCTGCATCGGGTCGGGGGTTAAAAAATAAAACCACGTACCCACTTACTACTTCTTCGACATATATATAATATACGAGTACTACATAACAATAATACTTAACTTGGTGATACACAATTTAAGTTGTTTCAAAAGTAAAATCATGGTTCGCAGTTTTGTCTTAAACTCGAGGGATAACAACGTAACAGACATTTTGGAGCAAGTCAACTCACCGCGAAAGCATTTCTCACAAATTGACGTCACCTCACTCTCGACAAAAGTTTTGATTCATATCTTCCGGGGAAAGTGGCTGAACAGCTTCAAAGCTTCTACTGATTACCTATGTTAGACATAAAATGTACTTGTTGAAAGGCAAGCTGAGACAATAGTTATTTATTTGTGAGAACGAGAATAGGAACAGCCAAACCCTTTGAATCGTGATTCACTTTAGAACTTTTCCGCAATATACTTCATAATGGCAAGCCAAAGCCAGCAAGGGAGACCACAACACCTTCTTAATCATGTAAATATTTCAATGTAGGTCATGATTCAAATTGGTCATCTGTAGTTGTTGATATCCCTGATCATTATGGTACGCGTTTACGATGGCGATCGCAAAATACATGATACCGCACCGCTGCGCCACATCCTATAAAGTGATTTCGACCAAAGGAAGCAAGCAGATAACCTACTTACTGATCCGGGTATTCTATTTGCCTGTAATAATCGCGATGACAATCTCATATTACATAAAAGATTTGCCCTCTTTCGTTCCAAATGCGATTTTCTCCCCCGGAGTTATTGCCGCCGCTCGAATTTTTTCGCCATTGAAATAGGAGCGCTACTATCTTCTACGAGAATTTTTGAATGTATTCAAATGAATAAGAAATTTGGCGCCACAATGAATACATAATACGCTGCGACAAGAGTTTACCCGGGCGGGTGTATCTTCAGCGGATAATGGGCTCCCGGGCCGCCGCTTGCGCTATTAATTGATGGATAAAATCGTTAATAATGGGAACGCCTGTAGGTACATATTATATTATTTTTCACTTCTTCTCGTGCTCTTAAAATGTTACTTTAGTCTCTGCATATCGGGACTAAAACTCCTTTTTATTCTCAAGGGGGTTAAAGAGATTTTTTCAATTTACGTTGTAAACCCCTAAACAGCCAACACGGCGTTTGTGAATGGAGGATTTTTAGGCGTGGAAATAACCTCAAAATGATAACTGTGCAAAAGTGTATAAAAATAACACGATTTAAATAATTTCGTGAAACACAATAAAATTGATGATTCATTTATTTTATTACCTATGCATATTCCAATTAGTTTTAAAATATTTTTCAATTTTGAAACTGTTGGCTAGGTACATGCAAGCTTTTAAAGCCTCACTTCATAAACAATAAAAGAAAAGAAAAGAAAAACCACGCAACAATTTTTTTTTGCTATTTGAATTTGGAACAGATGGCCTGTCCATTAGTCAAGCATACGTTTTTAAAAAGTAATAATGTAATTTTGAAAAAAACATTGTTTTTTTTCCTCGCATTCAAAGTGAAAAGTAGTGTATAACGCGAGACTAGACAACCATAAGGCCATGTTGTAGTCCCTTGTTGAACAATCTACTATTAAAAATATACTCAATTGAATAGGTATATTAGACATGCTATTTGTGATTTTTTGTCTTTTCTTCTTTTCAATTTAGTGATTTATGTACATGGTTTATATGCATTTTGCTACACATAACATTTTTGATCTCGTTGTGTCCGAAATTTCGTAAAATATATATTTATCTGTAACTAATTTTTTGAACAAACATGCTAAGTAGTAGACATATATTAAAAGTATTGCGACGAGCTGCCTCTCTCTGATAACAGTTATTCAACACCATCCATTAGCAATAGTATTTACTTATTTATTCGTTTGCTTCGTTTACTTGAATAATTAATTTAAATAATACGAGCATCTTGAATGAATAGCGATTGTCGACACAGCATTGTATCATTCAAACTAAGCAACTAATTCAGGGCAAACATGACATCTAATTATTACTAAATTTTGCCCCAAGGTCCCTTAATACACACGGGCCCTCGTCAAACAACCTCCACATTGTGCTAAATGTGCACACACCGATACTTCGCTAACTCTATACAAACAGAACTAGGCCGATGGGTTTCGGACAATAATATTACCATCAAGCGTGCGTGCAGGTGACAAGCGTGCTGTGACAATTCGGGCTAGATAAGGATGCGAGCGAATTCGGCGCTAGCTGCATTAGGCTGGGGAATAAGTTTGTTCATTACGGGAGGGAACAATGCGGTAGGCCCGTCGGCGGCGGAGGAAACGTGCGCCGTCGGCGCGACAATGGCGCGCCTTATCGCGCCGGAACGCGCCGCGTCCCCCCCGCGCGCTACAACTTGCGACTTGACGTATGAGCACTGAATAAATGGGAAAACTTTTAGCGGCTGCCTTTATGGGAGAGCGAACAATTGGTCATCTGTTGCGTGAGAGGGAATGCTCGAGCGTGCGTTAATCTTGCCCTAACTGACAAGACAAGCATTTCGTTTAATGATCGCCCTACTTTCCTTGGGCGGGTATGTGGAAGCCTTAATGGCTGTAAAAATTATTGCATAGACTTCAATACTGTTTTTTTTCACTATCATTATTCCATTTCACGTATAATAGTGCCTTTTGTTAAACTTATGTTATAAAGAATTCCTAAAACGATACGAACTTCTTAAAGAAAAAGTTGTTATTAATAAACTTACTCATGTTTTACAATTAAATCATTTTATCTTAATGTCACGGTTCTTGTGTCATGGTCAGCATTGTGACAGACAGAAGAACAGCATAGCGACAGTAATAGGAGTCAGTTTTTCTCCTTTACCTTTTAGGTACGGAACTTTAAAATTATTAACTTTTACAAATGCCCTACAATTTAATTACTTATAAAACTAGTATTACCATTGTACGTTTTTTTAAATGGGTGAAATATGATATTTTTACGATTTTAACCCCTATTTGAAAAAATACAATAGCAGAGTCAATATATATTATCAAACCTCACTAAATTTACGAGAATCGCTTGAGAAATACGTCCTGACACAGAGTCCTGAGATAGAGACGCTTCGCTAGCGCTTCGCACTCACTCAGTCAGTAAAACGATCTTGGAAGCCACGACAACGCGCACGCGCCTGTTTGTTTATCAAGCAAAGGTTACTTCATAATTAATTAATTAATTGCCCATCCATTCACTAATTATAATTAAAAAGAGAAATGTTTGCTTAGCGGAGGTGATGTACCGAAGAACAAGCCTTAAGTAATTAAAATGGTCTTTATTATTTAGTGGTACCAATCTGTATCTTTAGTAAACATTCATACAAAAGACATCATTAACTTAGCATCCATTCTACAAGCGCTAACACTAAATGACTTGCGCAAAAGTCAACCTGTCTCTTATGCGCAATCATTGTAGATCTTCACACGACCTGGCGCGAATGTTTTGAATGAAAATATGTACGAATGTACTAGCCTGTTGCCCGCGACTCCGTCTGCACAGAATTTGTTTATCGCTATCCCGCTATAAAAACAATCCTTTATCATTCTTCGGTACTCTTGTATATAGAATTTCATTTAAATTGGTTCAGTGGTTTTGACGTGGTGAGGTAACAAACATACTTACAAATTTTCGCATTTATATTTAATATGAGTGGGTTGTGGGATGTGCTGCTTAGTAAATTGCAAAAAAAAATTGCACAAGGACTTTCAGATATTACTTTCATTCATACTATTCGTGCAGACAAATAAAAGGGATCTACACTGACCACAATGCTACGACGTTTCGTAGGAGACCTCTACGGGGCGTACTCGTAGCACATCGTAGGCGCACGTACAACAGTTTACAGATGCCAGCAAACTTCTTGAATATTTTGCAACGTAGTGAGGGTAATTTTGGGCATATAATGTCCTTAAATGTACCACAAAAGAAGCGTTAAATTGGCTTTTACGCATCGATATAAATTGCTAACACGTATATTAAAATAAAGCACCTTAAGCAGGGTGATTCGGGAGACGTGAAGAACATACCTTACCGGACCACATCTACTACATCGTACCAATATATTGGTGAGATTCAAGTTATTTTTTTATGTTGAAAGCAAAGATTATTCAGTTATTACTAAGTTCAAGGTCACTCTATAGTTTAAAGTGTGTGACTTTCATTAAACTATGATTGTGAATGATACATTATCAATTACAGATGGTGTAGGTTCGTCCTGCTCGCGTCTCCCAAATCACCCAGAATATTTAGAACCCTTCTTGTTTGAATTTATCCATTTGTTTAAGCTTCACAGAATTCGGCGAGGTGTCATTTTTTACGTGAAAGTGTGGGCGTACCTACGTGAACATAAATTACACTAATGAAACAATAACGCATTGTGTAATAATAACTAATCTAGGAACACTAATTTTGTGCCACGGCAGTAAAAACCAGGTGTGTTAATGTTTGCTTAAATATGGAAAAAAATAATTCTTATACTCACGTATGCATTTCCTTCTCGAAGATTCATCAAAAAACTATTGACAAAGCCAGTTATGAAGGGCATTGTTATTTTTTAGGAACTCGACGTTAATTTTCTACGAAGCCAGAAGACATGATGAAGAAACCGCGCATGATTCGGGTTTCGAGACGATGTAACCGTGACATTAATTGGTTCGTTGTCGACGAAACCTGCAAAATGTGCGGTCCGCCGACGACCCTGCCGGAACACAATGAAGTTTAATTACTTTACAAGCTTTTACCTGCAATTCGAAGAAAAAATTACGTTTGTACTCGTGATCCTTTTTTTCGGGTTTCTACATGTATTCATTCAACATGATGGCTTTTCAGGTACGAAGGTTTTGAAACAGTACTGTGCGTGTAGTAACAGAGGTACTGGGTGAATGGCGAAGACAGTAACAGCTCATTTATTATCATGTGGTCGTGTCTGGCAATGAAATATGTAGAAAAAAAGGCTGAGCATGAAAATATGCAGCAATTCAAATCGTCGAACTAGCCACTGTACGCTTTGCCTTCAAAGACAAGCATGCATTTGCACTCGTTTCTCAACTGTCCGTATTTATATTTCAAGGAATTTCTGGTCCAATTAATACGGACAAGACTGTTCCAATAAATTTAATCAACAAAGCAAATAAAAGTTTAAAACAGACGCATTGTACATATTCATATTCATAACGCAGCTTTTACCAGTTTATTCTGAATATGCTTGGGCTTTTTTTTAATTTGACAGGTGAGCGAGCACGCCTTACTCTCGTCTATTGTGTTGTAAAAGTATCGAAATTGAACGAGCGCAGTCCATTTGGAGGCTGTATGCGAACCGACAATAACCGGTCGCCCATTCATTTCTCGCTCTCCGAATATCCGAATCATTTTTTCCTCGATTTCATTGCATTGCCGACACCATCCGATTGAGTGCGGGCACGAGCAAATGTAAATCGTCCATCCGATGATAAGTTAATTATGCCAGTTATTCTGACATTTTATTAACGCTGATATTCGCTGCCGTAGATTATTCGAGCTTTCCAGCGCCCGAGTTAAAAATCAGATAACAATCACTATAAAACATCATGAGCATTATTTAACGCAATCGCGTTAACCTCACAATAAATATGTTACGATTTATAATACATAGATCTACTTTACAGCCCATGCTTCACAGCATTTTTGTTTGACGGAGGAATAAAAATCTAATTTTTAGTCGAATATCATAATTTAAAAAATCGGCCAAGAGCGTGTCTGACACGCCCAGATAGGGTTCTGTAGCCATTACGAAAAAAATCAAGTAATATTATGTGCGTTATAACACATTTAAAACACTTACTTACGTCCTTTTGTTGAGAAGCGCAGTTTTTCGGCAATAACTCAAAAACGGTATATCCGATCATGTTGAAACCAATTTTCGTTGAAAGTATTTATTAAGCGTTACCTTTCCATATTTTTTGCATATTTTTTGGACAAACGGTTTACAAGATAGAGGGAGGGATATAATTTTTGCTACTTTGGGAGCGATTATTTCCGGAAATCTTCACTTAATCAAAAAAGTTTTTGAGAAAATTTACTATCTTTTCAAAAGAGCTGTCGAACTACGAGTATGTGCCACACGCTGATGCGAGTTAAAAATTATGTTTTTGAATTTCTGTTACGTGTATGGATGGAGTGAAACCTATAAATATTTATTTTTGTAATTTAACTACAAAACTAAATAGCTGCTTTGACAAGACATCTGTACTCCAAATTTCATTGATATACATATTGTAGTTTTCGAGTAAAATGCCTGTGACATACAGACGGACAGACAGACAGACGGCCTTGACGAAACTATAAGGGTTCCGTTTTTGCCATATTGGCTCCGGAACACTAAAAACGACTATTTTGACACTTAATGATGTTTATTACATTCTGACTCGATAATGGTAACATTTCGTGTATGAGATTAAACACTGTTGATGAGCATAATAACATTACAGTACCTAATGAAATGAATGATTAATCATACTCTCTATAATCGACGCTTCCGTCTCTCGTATTGAGTAGTGGCCTGTGATTTAATAACGATTCAAATCTTGGCTTCAATTCAGCATCAATGAGGATTGGTTGCATAAATGGCATTCTGATGGCAGAGGCGTGTACTTCTGTAATAATACCTGTGGGTCAATGCAGATCGCAATGAATGGCTTCATTAGGTACATATGGTCATGATTTGCATCCGAGACGCATCACTTCAGAATAAGGTAAGATATATACTGACTAGCTTAGAGCCAGTATATAAACGGATTGCATTCCAACTGTAACGTAATCACAACAACCTGCCCATACGTTTTTCATTGCAGTTCCAATGCAGTCAGTCAGTCAGTTACGCAGATTTGCTCCTATAGTAGAAAAAAGAAAAACAAAAAACCCGACTGCCTCAAAAACAAAAAGGGGAGAAAATAAGTTACGATTTAAATGGGTCCTGACTGTTGAACTTTAAATTAGCTACTTGACAGAGTTCTAGGCCACTAGACTTATTTTCTTCCTTTTAGATTTTAAGGAAGTTTGGTTTTATATATTTTTTAAATTTAGTCCTTTTTTTCTATTTCTGTGAAAATGGTAGATTAAATGTATTATAACCCATATATATTTATTAGCTTTCATTTGATACCCATATTGTTACAATACAATTTTTTTTTTGTTCCTCTGCCATATTTATACTACTATACTCTATGTCATTTCGACAGTTATGACAAATCCAATGATACCTGCAACGAGGACCAAAGAAATGGAAACACATACCCACATACATACATACATACATACGCTCCATAACCAAACCCAACAACAAAAACATAACCCTCCTTCGGGCAGTCGGGTAAAAATAGACTAGTACAAGTACACTATATTGAGACACCTACCAATGCTTTGCCTTCCAGTTCAAATCGGTTCTGTTTTTCGATCCGGTTTGGTTTCGGTTTGTTGATAATAAACAGAAACAAATCTATTTAATGATCACAAATATTTACAGTTTAATACAATGAGCTCGATAAATAATGTCGCCCGGAGGAAAATAACCGACCGAAAAGGTTGATAATTTCTGTAACCGGGAAATACGCGAAATTTTGTGATGTTAAAATGTATACAAGAAATAAAAATCTGTATCTATTGCTATAATTTTATTGACGATTTGCAAGCCGCATACGGTTGAAATGGAAATCATAAATATCTGACAAAATTGATGATTTTTTAACACATTAAATTGAAATAAAAATCCGATCTTGTATTAAAACTTTCACTTTATTTAAGCAGTTCATAATTATGGTAGTACCTGCAATCTACAAGCAACATTCGCAAATATAAGATTCAAACATAAACTTAACAGCGCCACAACTTAGCGCAGAGCACCGAAAATGGCCGAGATTCTGCTGATATATAGTGCAAACATTTGAACTTCTTGCCAAAGTGCAGTGCTTAAAGCTGACTTAAATAAATATTAAGAATCCAACTTTTATCTTAACGACATAACAAATTCGCGATATGGATGCGAAATCTATCTCGTGACTAGGCTCGGATGCCTTTTATAGTCTACACTTCAAAAACATGCCTTCATTTTACAGGAAGACGGGCTTATTGACAAGTTATTACACCAAACGTCGTTTTTAAAATTGAATATAAATCAAATATCCTGAATTGCATGGTGTAAAAAGCCTCGTGCCATTCGTATTCAGGCTCAGCGGTACTTATTCGAGGCTTGAATCGCAGCGTGAATGGTGTGCAATGACTGCACGTGTAGACGCGTCGTTCACCTACGATAGGCTGAATGCAGGACGTGGCCCCGTCGTCCAATTTCGCGCCATAAATTGTTCATAACGGAAGTTCATATCCGGACGTCGAGCCGCTCTGCGCTTCGGGCGAGATTAGGCGGTAATTACCATTTCCGGTGACAGCGGACGCAGGCAGCGTTCGAGAAGCTGTTCCTCAGAAACCGAGGGAAGCGTTCCGGCCGAAGGAAGGAAAAATTGTGTACAACATTTGCTTTCAGGGGTATTTGATTTTCGTCTCTTATAGCTTATTGGAGATAAATAATCCATTTTGCACAAATTTTAAAAACGACTAATAATGCTCTTTTTAGGGTTCTGTAGTCAACTAGGAACCCTTATAGTTTCGCAATGTCTGTCCGTCTGTCTGTCCGCGGGTAAGCTCAGAGACCGTTAGTACTAAAAAGCTGTGATTTGACATGAATATACATATCAGTCACGCCGACAAAGTGGTATAATAAAAAGAAGTAAAAAAAAGTTTTTTAGGGTACCTCCCATAGACGTAAAGTGGGGGTGATTTTTTTCTCGACTAACCCTATATTGTGGGGTATCGTTGGATAGGTCTTTAAAAACTATGGGGTTGCTAAGACAATTTTTCTATTCAGTGATCTGTTTGCGAAATATTCAACTTTAAAGTGCAAATTTTCATTGAAATCGAGCGAACAAATTCTGGTTCAGAAGTAGATTATAGACGATTACAATTTTCTCTAAAAATATTAAAAGTGTTATATAGTTTCACTTGTAAATGCAATGTGGTTTCATTAAGAAGTGAAACCATATCTATTGAAGGTTAAAAAGCACGTACGATTTTCATTATATACTTAAACTAACTCCGGCAAGCCATTTAAATATAAGTTAAATTATATTTACGTTCCAAGCGCAACTTGTTGAAGCAGGGGAGACAATCCAACCCAAATGGAAATGAATGTACCTAAGTTAAAAGGCCAAATGCAAAAATTTAAGACATTAATGAATTAATTAGGATTCTCCCTTTCTGTGCCACAGATTTGCGTAAATATTTTCTAAGCCACACAAAGGCGGGTAGATGCCGCGTTAAATTATGTTCCCTAAAAATGAAGTTGAATATTTTTACTCGCCTTTGATGATCAAAGTTGCCGGAGCTAATGCAATTTATTGTCTCTCTTAAAACGAGACTCTGGCTTAATATTATTTGTAAGGTTCACCTACGACTTGTTGACATGCTCCAAAAAGCGAGTGCAGAAGCGCACCGGGGCCTAAGTGATTCGATACACGTTCAATATGTTTCATTACCGAGCTCGGTGCGCGCTTATTCAATCATATCGAAGAGGTACGAGGCATCGCGTAGCGCCCGCGCCGCCACTCTCGCACTCCAGTCTATATCGGTAATAAGTTTTCCAGCAGTAATGAATGCTACACGGATACATTGCCTCGTACCGAAATAACAACCTCAAACAATCACAAGTAGTTCTCCCGTCGTTGGTTTACAGCGAAAACATTTTCTAAAAAAAGGCTGCAATTTGTTGTAACCAATCTTACTGCACGTCTACTACAACAAAACCGGCCAAGAGTGTGTCATACACGCCCAGGATAGGGTTCCGTAGCCATTACGAAACAATCAAATAATATTCTAAGGATTTCGTATTGTGTACAGAATCTTCCAAGTTTAGGTATATTTTATACCTTAGGCTTCTCTATTTTACTCTTAAACTACTAATAACTCTCAAGCAATCTTAGCCGCCATAATTTTCCTTGTAAATTTGATATATTTAGTACCATTCTGATTTTTTTCAAATTTTTCCACCCAACATTTTACATTTTAGAGGGGGGGACGCTCGATTTTAATGAAAATTTGCACTTTAAAGTTGAATATTTTGCAAACAAATCACTGAATCGAAAAATCGTTTTAGCAATCCCCCAATGTCCTAGAGCTATCCAACGATACCCCACACTATAAGGCTGGACGTCTATGGGAGGCACAGTAAAAAAAAATTTTTAAATTTTTATTGTACCATTTTGTCGGCATAGTTTACGTACATATTCGTGCAAAATTACGGCTTTATAGCATTGATAGTCCCTGAGCAAAACCGCGTACGGACGGACAGACAGACAGACAAACAGACAGACATGGCGAAACTATAAGGGTTCCGTTTTGGCTCCGGAACCTTAAAAATTAAGCAACCCGGTCGGAATCAAGTTGTAACATTGCCAAGCCACTGCTATCTTAGGAAGTTAAGGCTTTTGGTAAAGAACATAGTGGCATCCGTTGACTTCACGCGCCGGGCCGGTGCCGGTAGACTACCGGCGGCAGCGTAGCCGACAGTGGCGCGAAACAGTTTTCAATCAGACAGCCGACGCTGCCACTCCGTGCACAATGCACTGCGGTCGACGGCAAAGCTTTGAACATGTCCACCAACCTACCAGCTATTTGAAAAACCCGGCTTTGTCCAGCTCGAAATGTTGTAGCCTAACGGATTCGTCAAAGAGATTTAAAACGGGCCCTGGGTAAAGCGACGTCAACTTTTTCGAACTGGTTTACAATACAAGGTGATCCGGTTTTTATTAAGATCATTTATTTCAGTTTTTTATTTGTGGAGGTATAAAAGTATAATTAAGGATTTAGGTAACGTTAAATAATTTTATATTAATAAAATTTAGAAGGGTTAAATATTTACCTATCATCATCCCAGCCTATATACGTCCCACTGCTGGGCACCGGCCTCCTCTCAGAACAAGAGGGCTTAGGCCATAGTTCCCACGCGGGCCCAGTGCGGATTGGGAACTTAACTTAATATTTACCTATATTTTTTGTGAATCATTTGTTTCCAGATCTAGAAGCGATTTTTGAAATCATTTCGGTGAAAAAACCATTCCCTATGAAACCCCGAGTGTGAAAACTAATGCAGGAAATACTCAATACGCGTAAATAATAACGATTTTTAAATGAGCTACGGAGCACCAAAATGTAATATCAAGTTAGGGAGCGGAACGAAGGCTCCAATCGAAGTTGTTTTTATTTATGCCAATAATCATAAAAACTGTTGGTTTACCTACTCAAAACTAATTAAGAACATTTTACTGTCTTCTAAGTATTTAATATAAATTTATCAGCACCACGAATTCAGTGTATTTAGGTATTAAAAATGAATAAGTAATATTCTCGATATTTGGGTGGGTTGTTTGCAGTCCCTCAGCAGCTCCACCAGGTGTGATCCACGGCAAGTCGTGCAATACAACTTTATCACAATTAGCATGTCGTCAACTAGCTCGGATTGACCGCCGAAACCAGTAACAACTACAGAATCGGAGATGGAAAACGTGTACACTGTTACATAGTAAAAGTACTATAAAAAAGACGACACAAGTCATTGTTGAATTATTCAGTGTAACTGATTACAGAACTTGTGAGCAAGGTGAGGTTTATAGTCATTTTAATTGCAATAATCGATTAGTGATAGCTGTTTGGTCAAATTCTTGATATGGTTGATTGTTTTATTACCTTGGAAGTATTTTCAGAATAAATTTTTCACGAGGCCCTCTTATTTATAAAAAGTATATAACAAACCTGTCAAAGACAAATTGTGTTTTTTTTCTGTCTTTCAAAGACAAATGTCAAAGTGAAAGATAGAGACAAAATAATTTATACGTTATGCCAATCCAATTTATGGAAAGTGTAAACAAACCGATTTCATCAAAATTCTTGTATAAACACTCACTTGGATCGAATCAATAACACATTTATCTATATGTAATTTGTGTCTTTTAACTAGACGTCTAATCACTTTTTTCACCAAAATTCACTTGATTTCAATATTTAATTTTCATTTGAAAAATCTTCGTCAAAATCTGACATTATTTCTTGAATGAAACTCGTGTATAATCTGTAGTAACATAGACTAGCGTAGAGATGGTGGAAAATTTGACATTTCAATACTCGATTGAATAAGCGATTATTATTTATTTACCGTACAATTAAAAAATAGGTACTGCTTTTATAATTGAATGAACAGTCTTTGGAATTAAATCAAGTATTGTAAATAATAAAATAAGCAAAAATACTTTGATCTATTCAATTAATAAATTAATCGATTTACTGAACAGATTAATTATTTTGCAATAGGTTCTAGGTTTTCACATCATTAAATGTCTGTGGTCGGGTTAATGGCGTCTTTGTTTACCCTTTCTATAAATTGGATTGACATAAACCATAACATTAACACCAGTTATGCATTTATAATTATTTATTCGTAGGCGTTGCGTTTAAGGATGGGTATACATTTCAAAGGTGGAATCACATAGTCGGAATTTGTCTGCTGAATTAAACATCTGATTTCACGGCATTAATACAGAGAAATGCGAAAATGCATACAATTTAAAAGTGAAGTCTACTAAGATTCAGGCATAACTATTCTGGTTATATTTATTATGTGCTCATATGGTAAACAATCAGAATATAATCTGATATTTTTCAGATCAGTCTGACAGAACGCAAACACACAAACTGGATTCAAATTATGAAGTCAGAGTATTCCTACTTATTAAGATTCATATAAATAAATAAAAAAATGTTTATTGAGAAAATAATGTTACATACATTACTGCTTACATACTATTGAAACATTATGTACTTACAGAATAAAACAGTAGGTAAGTAAGCGTCATCTGACCCCCGTACTAGTGTTAACTGTATCACGGTGGGTCAGGATTCCACGTCCTTATCAATTATGTTTTAACACTCATACTAATCCCAGATATGTTCGTAAAACAAAAGTAACTTCGTAGTACAAAATGTAAAGTATGGTGGGTATCACAATAAAATAATAGTGGGTACACAATAGTCTAGTAACACGGCCGCCAGAACCAGTCCGACTTAGCAGGTAAACATGCAGTATATGCAAACAATTAAGATACTATAAATTACAAACTAAAGTTTGAAGAATGCAAATTCAGAATGTAAGTTTTTATTTAATTTTATATGTAGGATAAACGATTGTTAGTTATTGGAGATTGTTGTTAACGTGTGTCTCAGTACTGTTTGTGTGTGTGTGTGTGTGTGTGTGTGTGTGTGTGTGTGTGTGTGTGTGTGCGTGCGTGCGTGCGTGTTTGTGTGTGTGTGTTTGTGCGCGTGCGTGTGTGTGTTTGTGTGTGTGTGTGTGTGTGTGTGTGTGTGTGTGTGTGTGTGTGTGTTACACCCTATTCTTCAAGAGCCGTTCGGTTTCTTCATAATCCAACCCGAGCAAATAACTCGCTATTGTTTTTTTACAGGCATGTGAATTAAGTGACCGTATTTGAATATTTTGACTAATCCTATTGTATAAAGTGGGTCCAAGGACTTAAATAAAAAAAATTGAGAACTTTGTTTTATGTGGTGGAGTGAAATATACAAAGTCTAGTCTCCTCCTTGTCTCCGAGTAATCCGGAATATATTTGTGTTGTTTTGTTAGCAATCGTTTAATAAATAGTTGCCTAACTGTGAAAACTGTTACTCACCCTTTGTCGGACCCTAACGTATTGCTCCTCTCCTCTCATCCACTCAAAGGTTGACTGGTAGAGATCCCTTAAAGGGATAAGTCCGCCTTTGTACAAGTATCTTAAAGTATGTCAGTTGTATTTTGTTAATTTTCTTTTGTACAATAAAGAGTTTACATACATACATACATACATAAAACTGCATTGTCCAGGTAGAGTGTACGTGTTGGATATCTAAATTTACAAAAAGTCATTACCTTAAGAACTTACACGTTGTGCTCTCTCAAGTCCGAGTAAAATAGTCTTTGATGCGCCTCCCCACACGGAAATACAGTAGGTAGTCACCGATTGGTAGAATGCATAATAGATTGATAATAGTAATTTTTTATCGCACACATGTCTCAGATTTTTGAACACATAAATCAACTTTCGGACCTTTCCAGTAAGATTAGTAATATGCGCACGCCAACAGAGATGTTTATCAAGTAAAATACCCAGGTACCTAATAGACGATGTTTCAGCCATAGATCATCATTTACCACATTAAATCCGTTTTGTGCCAATCTATTTACATCATCCCATGAGTCACCGTAAATCAGTACAGCGGTATCATCAGCAAACGCTATTATTTCGGCATTAGTGATTGTCAGACGGCATATATCATCAATATAAATAAGAAATAGGGTGGGTCCTAGGACACTCCCCTGTGGTACTCCATATTCAATGCTTTCCTCCTTGCTGTATAGTTCTCCAATCCTTACTGACTGCTTTCTATTTTTTAGATAATCAGCAAGAAGTTGCAAGGGAAGACCACGTATTCCCATATTTTCATATATCATGTATAAAGTCCATCTAAGTGTAGACTTCTTTGATTGATCGCATCGCATATGACCAATCATCCCTCGAAATTCATAATATCGAATTTATGTACATCTCTATGAAATCCAGACTATTTTCATTGCTTCAGGTGACCAAATTGCTGGTTTGCTATCCTAAACGATTTAAACAAGGCAACCAACCTCAGGTTAAGAAGTGCAAGCCATTTGTAGTTTTCTGTTAACTGACTTACTAATTATTATTTCGATTAACTTTTTAAAATTTTGCTTTACAATGCATCTAAAGAAAATTAAAAATATCTCTCAATTGGCAATTTATACTTGTCCACGGATAAGTAGGTAGGTACTAGGTACTTAGTGTTCCCACTATCTTCAACGTTTAAATAGAACTTATATTTTGTTTTGAAACAAACCAAGGCTTTATCGATTGTGTTCACTGAAAAATAAGCGATCAAACTGAATTGCTTCTTTAGTAGGTTCAATTACCAATAATGGTAAAAACACTAATGTAGAGCATTAAATAATTATTGGTAACATTAGGAGACCGCATTATGATCTTTACAAAACTTTTACACATTTCTAGTTTTTTAAAGTATTTTTACAAAATGTTATAATAAACTAATATAAATGACGTGGATAAAAATATACGAATAAATATGAGATATTTTGGTATGGATGTAGCTAATAAGTAAGTAACTAATAAAACGTAGTTTTGTCGTGATTGTTCAATATTAGGTGACACGACTCGCATAAATAATTCGTATCCAAAATATTTCTATCCTAACACACGTGTTTGGTATTACGTTGTAAAACGCAATACCAGAAGTTATCTTCAAACTGTCTCATGAAATTATAGCTGCTTCTTCAAATAGGTACCTACTCGTACTTGATCAAATATGTCAACATGTTTATTTGAACTGTATAACATTAATATTTAAAACACGCGGATGGTTTACACCATCGAACAGACGCAAATTGCAGCAGATCACGACAGGCCAAGCGCTAACAAGAGCACTTCTATCTGCGTTCCTTCGTACCTACCTATTAATTGTGAAGGTATGACAATACATGTTAATGCGACGGAAAAGCGAGATTCTTCGTTTCTTGTTTGACGCCAGTTTTGATAATTTTATAGTGAGTGCTGAGTCGATCAAGTTCAATTGGATGTTTTATTTCCTATATTGTAGGTAGATCGATGGTAAGAACGACCACGTTTATTCTTTTCTCAGAGACGTTCGGGCTTTTATCCGTTAATTAGTGAAATTATTTTGTTTAACTCACTAGAGAATATCTTAGAAAAAAGGCAATAAGGAAGTTAGTTTCCATAATTTTAATTCCCGCCCTATTCTGGTTATTGTTTTATTTTTTAAAGTGTTTTTTTTTCTAATTTTCCTGCACCATGGAAGTTCGCCGTAGACAAATGGTACATAACTCTTATTGCAGTACCTATTCGTACTTACAGGCAGACGAACAAGACATGGAAGTTAATGATATATAACTTAAAATTTATTGTGTCTACTAAAAGTAGATTTCTAAATGCTTTGTATCTCTAACTTAGGTAAATCACTGAGTTCAAAGTGCAACTTCTGCAAAGCATCAGGTGCGATATACTCGCGCAAATATTTTATGAAAATACCGAGAATTTCGTTCGCTAGGGATGTGCTTGCGCTGTGTCGACTTGATCTTATAAACAAACAGAGAAACGTTCGACTTGCAAAGATATATTGTGACGTCTGGCTGCTATCCGTCCTCGTACAATAAACACAGATCAAATCGTCGTACGAAGAAAGTAGTATTGATCTGAGGGCACGGCAGTGCCGCCGCCAAGTTGAGCAAAAGGCAAACAGCCGTACCATCGTACCATTTTTTCTCAAACCATTTCTGCGTATTTTCCCACTTCTTTCTTGCACATAGTGGAAGTGACACAGTGAAACACTGATGTTATACTCATTTGATAACCTAAGTCTACTTTTAAGAACTCTCAAATTTCAAGATTTGCTTAATTTACAAGCTTTCTGACTGATTGATTAAGAATCATCAAAAGTTAACCATTACTTCCACAATACCTAGAGAGCAGAAACTTGACACGAAGATAGCGTTTAATATCCACGAAAAAGAAAAACCTTTAAAACTTGGATTCTTGAATATACGGTGTACTTGTAGGCTTGATGTGAAACCCAAGAACCGCCGTCTAGGTTAAAAAAAAATCGGATGAGCGTTTTCTGTATTTTCACCGGCGCATGTCATATGGAATCCCATTACATGGCAGATTTTAGCCTGCTGAGCTATTCATTATATATTTAGTTTAGGTAGGTAGGTACATACCTAGAATACCTACCTAATTATTATCATTTATTATTAAGTAGGTACTTGCATGGGATAAAATAACAACTCATCAAGCAATAGTAAATTTTACAAAAAATGCATAAAGCTCATCATTTTATCCAAGACGTTTACATCCACCCGAGCCACAGGCGAGTCTTGATAGTTAAATCAAGGAGCAAATGAGGTCTAATAACATGTTTTAGGTACATCCTGTTTTTCACTTCGATTGCGAGGAAATTAAACAGCAACAATGGAAAGGATTCATTTCATTTACTACTTTTTATTTTTCATGCCTTGCTATGTAGGTATAGTCACCAGCATTAATATCTGCCACAGCGGAGCGTGCAAAAACATCTGACACGTCCTTCCGGCCCTAGAAATAGAGTCGTATCAGATATTTATGCACGCTTGTTGTGTCACATATTGGTGCTGGTGACTGTACAGTTTAATATTTAAAAAATCTAAACTTTTTGTTGGTGGCTGTTGGCGCCTGATTAACTCGGTACTAGACAGTAACTTTATGCAATAAATCATAAAAAGTAACTTTATGTCGCCTAGAACCTAGAACCCACATAAACAGGAAATTTATGAACATGATAAGTAAAAATGCTTTTGCTTTTACGTACCTACTCGTAATACCTGTATGAAATTTTAAGATCCCACACACTCAATCTCTAATATAAAATCTGGTATAAAATCTTACAACTCCCTTATTTACTAATTACTTACAAGCGTTTATTTAAGAGCGTTTATACCTGCTGAGCTGGCAACGTTGCATTTTTGTTAGTTTCTCTGTATTATTCCGTAAAAATTGAATGAAAATTAAAAATGTGGTCTGATAGAACTGTTCTTAATAAATAAGTTAATGTGTCTACTCCAATAATTATGCGTGATAGACTTTTATTTTCTTTAAAGACCGTTATTAAACATTTGTTCGTTTTTAAAGAATATAAAAGTATCACGACTAATTATTGGAGTAGACACATTAACTTATATACTTATTAAGAACAGTTCTAAAAGACCACATTTATAATTTTCATTCAATTTTAATGGAATTATCGAGAAAAACTAACAAAAATGCAACGTTGCCAGCTCAGCAGGTATAAACGCTCTTAACTAGCCCTAAGTTGTTTGTTGTTGTTGGCTCAAATCTCGCAAGTTCATTTTGACCTTCTTTCAGTGGACGGATTGACTTGAAATTTGGTATACACATGTAGGTTAGTTGGCAATGCAAGTACAGACAGCAAAAGTACAGTAAGAAAAAAACATATTACATTTTAACAGAAACTATATTCCACTAAAGCATAATAAAACGAGCAGCGGCAGCACACGCCGCCGCGCGGGCCGCATCCTGCGACCAAACGGTAAACACTTTGCTGTAATCTCGAGATGAGAAAACTTTCAGTTCTCTTAATTCAGAAACTTATTCAACAACCTAACAACCTTAGAGCGGACCGCCCGGCGGCGGACGCAAAACAAACAAACGACGATCTTACTCTTTATTCCAGACAGTATTAACATTTAATTTAGCCACACATATTCGTAGACGTTCTTTGTCATCTTAGTTGATGGCTATCCCTTATTTTTGGTTCACTTATCCTAATTTCAGATGAACCACGTTTCAAGGCCATGCTTGAATTGTAACTCATGGTTACCGAAAGTGTTGTAATAACTACTACCACTATTTCGCACAGCGTATAAGTATCGCTATACAACGAGGAAATACGGCCAGCCTTCTGGGCACCTTACCCATTGACGGCGATTTAGGCCAAATTTTCTATCTATAGTTTAATTATGTTTTATTATGTTTGTTTTTAACAATAAATTTATTTCCTAGCCTAAATTGAATAAAGATATGTAATAACTTACATTTGGCAATTTGTCCTAACTTTGGTTAATGTTATGTTTGGAATGATCTGTTCAGGCTGGATCAAACGAAAAGCAAAATAGCTTGGCACAAAAACAGTACTAAATGTTTTACAATAATCGTGTAAGTAATCTCACAGAAGTCACCGTTTATTAGTGTTTGCGTCCAATCACTTTGAGCGAGGACAGGTAATAATTATCATAATTTTTCAATATTTTGAACCATTAACGAGACTGCGTAGACAATGAGTTAGTCATGACGATGAAGTTAAAGCCAAACAGTTATGAACTACGAGTACGCTTAGAAACAGTGTCGCTCTCAGCTTGTCTCCCACTTTTGCATCATATAAAAGTCACAGTCTTTACCTGTTCAACTTCCACGTGATTAACTAGGCATGACCGTTCCTCGCCACGTCTCATACCTTGACCAATCGCGGCGAAGTGGACACCATCTCGAACATGACTCTGTGAGTGATTTGACCCGAAATTAAATCGTGACTGACAACTAGTGAATTCAGTGCTTCTATGCAATAGTTATCCCAGATGTGACGTATTACATTAACGTTCGCTTATTTATCGCCTCATTGGCAGGTCGAGAGCACGCGCAGTTTACACTGCGACATTAAAGGATTAAAAGCGTAACACTTTTACGCGGTTAGCGTGTTTGATACACGCTCGTATCTCGGTAAACAAACCCGCCTTAAGCAGCTATTGCACGCTTACCGTTGCAGATAACTGCTCGTTTCATATCGAATTTCGCTACAATTTAACAGCATCCGATGTCAACGTTTCCCTGCGTATACGTTAAAGCTAAAAGGCAAACATAATAGGAAAATAAAATAAAAAACCTTAGCTGGAAGCAATTTGGATGTGCCGTGTCAATTCAATTACGCTGAGCGCTACAGTATCGTGTTGAAGATTAGGGCAATCTGGGCAATGAGAAAATATTCCAGGAAAAAATCAACGCGGTGTTTCATAGACAGGTTAGTTTGTTTTTAAAATTTATCTTGAAACGTGATGACTTCATTTGAACGTGAATAAGACGCAGTACCGAATATTTACAAGTATTTAGTTTGAAATAAATATAAGGTATCTTCTCTCTATTTGTACCAGTAAATTTTTATAGTTCAAGCACAGTCAATCAAGTTCTTTCTCTGCCAATGCATTCCGGTGAGCATGTGAAATATTTTTTCACATAGTCTTGTTTTTAATAATTGCCACTTGTTCAGTTACTTTTGTTTTAATTTCAAAATACCAATTTTAGGTTTTCAAAGTACGAAATTCTATTTCGAGATTTTACATAGATATGGTTATGACGTTAATGCGAAACCTGACTCCTTGTCGCCACTGAGTTGAGAAGATACTCTTCTTATTGTGCTTAAACAATGAAGATGTAAAACCATACAAAGAAGTGTCAGGAGCTGGATATGGCAGGCTGGGTACTTTGGTTTCGGAACGTTCTGTCCGTTTCCCAAAACATCCGTTCCCGTTACTATCTATTCCTAAATAATCCGTTTCCCGATATTCCCAAATGTGCTTCTCCCAAAAGATACGTTTGGCTCGATATCCCAAAAAGACCTAATTCCGAAATTACTGTTCCCGTCACTACCTTTTCCTAAATAATCCGTTTCTCAAAATGTGATTCTTACAGAAGATACGTATGTCTTGATATCCGTTTCCCAAAACACCCATTGTTAATACGTAGGTATGTGTATTTGTGAAACCTCTTAACAATACGGAAAATGAAAAACGGATCTTATTGGTATACGGTTGCTACGAGAAACGGCTCTTATGGTAGGTATACGGACGCTATGAGAAATGGGCCTTTTGGGAATAGGGGTATAACGAGAAACAGATCTTTTGGCATACGGATGCTACGAGAAACGGGTTTTTTGGTATACGGAAGCTATGAGAAACGGGCCTTTTGGCATACGGTCGATTTAGGAAACTGTTATTTTGGAACGGGTGTTTTGGTAAAGGATATTTTGGGAAAAAGGATGGACCGTTCCGAAACGTTCCCTTATTTTGTTTGATACGTAACTAACTACTTGTGATATAGGTACCGATTTTCGTAACTAGTTTCGATCACCTTTTAACATAGGGTAATAATAATAATAATAAAGCCTTTATTCTCTGACCAAAAAAAAAGTAGTAGGTATAAATTAAGCTTATAAACTAATGTACAAAAAAAATTAAAAATAACTAGTAGTAGTAATAGGTAGATAGGTAGTTAGTCAGGGGGGCAAAGTCTAGACAAATTTTTTCATCATCTATCCAGTACTCCACTCCCCACTTTAATTTTATGTAAATATGTATTCGGCAACCATTTTATTGGTCAGGTTGTCCTTGGCATAGCCTCCCCTAGTTTCTTCCACTCTTCCCTGTCATGGGCTAATCTTCTCCATCCTTATCCAAAATTACTCAAATAAGTCGTTGGTTGGTTAAAGGATTTTTGTTTATTAAAATAAATAAAAAATACATTCAATGGTTTTCCTTTCATTTCATATAACATTTTTGTTAGATATATTTAATCCTTATGATTAAAACCCTCACGTATCGATTTATACTGTAAAAGTAAAAAGCGTGATTTTATTTTTTATTTTAGTCGGTTCGATCCCCGTGTGTGAATCAAAAATCGTTGAATGCAGTTGTGTCTCTTTTTAGATATAAAATATGTTTCGTTTCAATCATTTTTCCTATTTTCAACATTTTGACTTACTTTCTTTAAAATTTTCCATCCTGTATATAACCTTTATTATAGATAACGATAGGTACCATCAGCCAAATAAGTGGTCTATAAATTTTTAAACAGGTTCCTATAAAATGAATATGTCGCTAAAGTCGAACTTTCAAGTTGACAGATACGTCTATTAGCATTATTGTTTTATGAAATGCAAACGATTATCAACTTTAGGGTTGTAGACTACATTAGGCTGATGGCCTTCAAGGTATTTTTAAATTAAGCTGAAATATTTCAGCACATGGTTAGTTTACAACCTTTGTTAAGGCTTTTCAGCGAGATTTTTGCGATTCAAAATTTAGTTAGACGTTTGATGCCGTATACATTGAGCATCGGTCAACGTGTACGTGTAGTATCAAACAAACATTTTTATCAACCCAATGAAAAAATTCTGAGCATTTGCAGAATTACAATCCAACAGACGCAGACACCTGATGAAATATTATTATGAATTATTATTTAATCTAGTAGGTATTAAGTGTTTAAGTTAGGTAGTTTGTTTATGGTTAAGTATTATTTGTGGTTATTTTTTCTTAATATGTGTTTTGACTTTATTTGCGTCCATAAACGGTCAATGAAAACTTTATTTTAACGCAAGATGCACCAACGTTAGATAATTGAAGAACTTTAAAATTTGGAATTTGGAAGTGTAATTCCACATGCCCTTCTGGCTTGCTACATTAATATTTTTGAAAATAGAAGGCGAATGCTTAACGCCGTATTATTTTGGCTGTTCAATTTTTAAGAGTTAAAATTGTGTAATTAGCTCATAGCTATTATTTAAGTTATTTTTGGCTTAAGAGTCCATTAACCAAGTACAGCGAAATCAGACGAGAACTGGGAGCCTCTATCAGGTGAGACCAAGTTTTTATTGCAACGTCTGAGTCCCCGGCTTGGGTTAAAAAAGTCCAAATTTCCTCTATCCGCTGAGTTTTGGCTGTTTTATTTTCTTTAAAAATACCTAGCCTGGCGTCCGAACTTTTATTATTGTGTATTATATTTACCATTCATTTTATTGGTGAACTTTAACACTACAATACAATACAACAATAAAACCTTTTTTTTTAAACATGACATTTGGCATACACATATTAAACTAGCAAAAGCCTGAATTTGTTTATCCTTCTCTGGGTTGTAAACTACCTCCATATGAAAATAACGGTCACTTGAATCTGTTCAGCGGTTTAAGCGTGAAGTGGTAACAGTCAGATGGCCAGACAGTCAAACAGAAAGCAGACAGAGTTGCTATTTCATTTATAATATATTAGTCAGGAAGTAACCCAGTTTTTAGTAAACATACTTCCTCTTGAAATGAAAATGATACAAGTACCTAGTACATTTTGTTGCTCGCCTATGTGACTAATGAATGAATCACGGAGTGCGATGTTGTGCAATCAGCGTTATATTAACTGTCTTTTACCAACGAAACTGTAGTCGCCTGTTAAATGTTACAAATGACATCCAAATGAAATATTTACGTCTTTCTTTTCTTTTTTTCTGTTTAGTTAGGTATCTGATAATACATAACATACCCATACTTAGTATACTTAAGGAAATCTTTCAGAATGTAAACCGACTCGCTAGATCCCAAGATACAGGCTTAGGCTAGTTCGGGGTCCGCCGGGCACTGCTAATTGTATTTTTCGTATTTGTTGCATAGTAAGTATTTTTCATCGTACCCTTTAAAATACTTCTTTTTAACCTACCGTACACATACCATAAAAAAAATTTAAGCCCGCGAAAATATGTAAAAGATTTTTTATTAAATATATTTGTTTGTTTTGAAATTTATTAACCGAATTAATTTAACATTTTTAACGAGCCAAAATGGCAAAAACGGAACCCTTATAGTTTCGCCATGTCTGTCTGTCTGTCCGTCCGCGGTTTTGCTCAGGGACTATCAATGCTAGAAAGCTGTAATTTTGCATGGATATATATGTAAACTATGCCGACAAAATGATTCAATAAAAAACTAAAAAAAAGTTTAGGGTACCTCCCTTTGACGTAAAGTGGGGGTGATTTTTTTTTCTCATCCAACCCTATAGTGTGGGGTATCGTTGGAATAGGTCTTTTAAAACCATTAGGGGTTCGCTAAGACGATTTTTCGATTCATTGTTTTTTTTGCGAAATATTTAACTTTAAAGTGCAAATTTTCATTGAAATCGAGCGTTCCCTTCCCCCCTCCTCTAAAATCTAAACCGTTGGGTGGTAAAATTTGAAAAATCAGTATGGTAGTAAGTATATCAAACTTTCAAGGAAAACTATAACGGCTAAGTTTGCTTCAGAATTATTAGTAGTTTTACTCTTAAATAGCAGCCTAAGGTATTAAAATATACCTACCTAAACTTGGAAGATTCCGTATAAAATACGAAATCCTTAGAAAAATTAGAGGTTTCAACTTTTTTTTTAGGTTATTTGTACTATGATAATTCGGCTTACATCGAGTTGGCAAGCATATTATCAGAATCTTTTCACTTCATGCGCACCTTTCGAGTCTCAGCACTGTCTTAACTGAATACTTACTTTTATATTTATTTACTCTAGAGAACCAACAGCTTATAACATACAGTTCTAATAGAACAGTTTTTTTTATTCGACTGGATGCAAACGAGCATGTGGGTCTCCTGATGGTAAGAGATCATCACCGCCCATAGACACTTGCAACACCAGGGGGATTGCAGATGCGTTGCCAACCTAGAGTTCAAAATATTATGGTTATGTGTGTCCAGATGAGTCCAAGCAGGCGTCCCCTGGCCGAGTCGAGCGAGATTCGCCCCAGCGTCACCGTCACCGACATGGACACCGTGCATGAAGAAAACGACAATGACAGGTAACAGAACAGCCACATGACGTGATTATTATGGCAACATAACATCACGAGTAAGATGGTACGTATCTTGAACGGTGCGACAAACCAGGAAATGGGTTGAACTTCACGCACCCCAATGAAGCTTTGTCGTTGAAAATACTCGAAAGAACTGGTGGTATGTTAATTCCTTTAAGCAATGAGTTAATTAAGTTTAACCTTCCTATCGCGTATCTCTATGGGTAATTCAGCAGGACCAACCCTATACCCTCATTAATTGATAATGGATCGTTCACAATCATATTTAAGTACCTACTAAACACATTTTTAACTTTTAAATACACTTAGCAGATAATTTAATATCTACTTTTTGTTTTCAACATTAAAAATTTCTCACTAATACTGGTAGATACGATATAGTTGCCTGAACTAACTGTATCCGGTAGGGTTGGTTCTGTTTACGTCTCCCGAAATACCTTGTATAGATTAATTAGCAGCTATACCTATGTTATTTACCCATATCCTCGACCATCTAAATCCATTATGCCGTAGACGAATAATTAAACGCAACTTATACAATTAAGTAAGCCACTAACCTATTTTATGATAGCGTAGGAAAAATGAGAATCTTAGCGAGCGTTATGATCAAACAGCTTTTTAATCCTTTCTAGTTAATTAAATGCATAACACGCGGCTTTATTCGTGCGCCGTTATGCCAGCGAGAGCGGTGTCCATTGTTAGAATCCGGTGAGACCATTCTTTTATTTCAAACGTGGAAATGAAACGTCGCGGTGGTAGACAGCGGCGTTCCTGCTGGTCGCTGCTCCTCATAAATACAACGGAGATATCAAACATTTAATTAAAGTTTCTTTTAAAATTGCACCTCTCTTTGTATTAATCGCACAGTTTTATCTCTTAAGTTACGGCTCTGCGTACCTTTTAAGTTAGAAACTTAGAAATATATCGCCTAGATTTGACAGAAAGAAGAATAAAATAGGTTCAAATACTTATATTACGATTTGATATTCAAAGTAGAGTGTGGCGAGGCAGGATAGAAAGCTCAGAAAGACATTTCCGGCGGACAGATGCATATTTTGAAGATTTTGTGCTCAAAGCTATTCCGTTGAAGTAGTTCAATACTTCAGGCGTACGACCCTTTAAATATTCAATTTACAGCGTGTTGCTGTAATATTTCATAGATCATTTCCATACACGTCACATTCTTTGAATTTAAGTAAATACAAGGATATATTGTAAAAATAAAAAGTTTTGGTTTGAATACTGTGAATGATTTGAGTTACATGTATTTTGAATACGAGTATATGCTTCTCAATGGTTCTGTTTTCAACAAAGTCAATAACTTTAACAATAATATCGTCTACCAACTACAACTGGCAGTAGAGTCGTGTGTAGATAATTTTGAGTGCCGTAACTGCTCATCCACTTCCGCTGATGACTTTACCTACATTAATATGGAACTTTATTTTTTAGTATCTAATCTCAATGTCTAATTGAGGCAGCACGAGAGAGAAATGAGTCAGGTAGAATGGATGAACGTTATAAAACGATATGGTGTGCATGGGTACGTACGATTACAATTCATTGAAATTCCTTGCTTACGGTCTCTCATTTCTTCAATATATGCGACAGGAAAGTGAGAGCGCTTGAAACGGTCGTAATACCTATAAGGGGGGCTACTACGAAATTCGAAAATCGAAGTTCGTATCGTACCGTCACGCTCACTCTCGTATTTAATAATATTTCGTATTTTGAGCCTGTAATACTGAAAAGTTTTGTGTCCACAGCGACGAGTCATCATACTCGGACATACAGAAGCTGCGCGAGCGCACGCACGCGATGCTGAACCCGGCGTCGGAGCCGCTGGTGCAGGCGCACTCGCAGCCCAACAGCCGCCGCGTATCCAGCGACATCGAGGCCAAGCTCGCCGCTAACCTTAACACTAGGTGATGCATAATTATCGTATTATCAACACTTTTGAGACTCAATCATGCCTCTTATAGACCATGTTTTTTCATAGAAACTAGTAACCATTATTTGTTCATACGTAATATAATTTCATACAATTGCTTTTCAATTTGGCCGTAAATGACGAATTTAACGGAAAGCAAAGAATAAACATGGTGTAGATTTATTCACTGTCTAATAAATAATATAAGGCACCGAATAAAATAGACATCCAAATAAACAAATGAACGTTATTTCCACACGGTCAACACTATGCTGAGCTAGGACCGCTTTGCGATTTCACGCAGACTTGTTTTTATTTTTATTTTTTATTATTTGTTTAAATTGTATTACTAATGTATTTTTGAGAAAAAAAGAATAAACATTTCTATTTATTATTTAAAATTAAAGGATTTATAGTGCAAGTGGGCCGTAAAGGGCTCTATTACACGTCTCTTTTTAGGGTTCCGTAGTCAACTAGGAACCCTTATAGTTTCGCCATGTCTGTCCGTCTGTCTGTCGGTCTGTCCGCGGGTAAGCTCAGAGACCGTTAGTACTAGAAAGCTGTAATTTGGCATGAATATACATATTAGTCACGCTGACAAAGTGGTACAATAAAAAAAGCAAAAAAAAATTTTTTAGGGTACCTCCCACAGACAAAGGTAGGGGTGATTTTTTTTTGACTATCCCTATAGTGTGGGGTATGGTGGATAGGTGTACTAAAACCATTGAGGGGTTGCAAAGACAATTTTTCTATTCAGTGATCTGTTTAGGAAATATTCAACTTTAAAGTGCAAATTTTCATTAAAATCGAGCGTAACCACCCCCCTCCAAAATGTAAATTGTTGGGTGGAAAAATTAAAAAAAAAATCAGAATGGTAGTAAATGTATCAAATTTACAAGGAAAATTAAAGCGGCTAAGATTGCTTGAAAATTAAGACCTAAGTTTTTCTTCCGAGTTTTACCTAAACTTGGAAGATTCCGTACACAATACGAAATCCTTAGAAAAATATTATTTGATTTTTTCGTAATGGCTACGGAACCCTATCCCGGGTGTGTCCGACATGCTCTTAGCCGGTTTTTTTTTATTTGACTTGGCAGAAAGTAATTTATTCAAAAGAAATTTATACTTGTTATATCACCAAAACACCCTTGATTATCATCATCGTCCATTAGGCGGCCGTCTGCGATCATTGCGGCGTTCCGAAGACCGTCGCAGGCGCTCGCGCTGTGCGCAGCCACGCAGCGGCGCTTCCTCTCAGAGCTCTCACCGCACTCCCGCGCATCCATGGCTTCCACCATACATGAGACGCCACCTTCCGCAGCGGAGATTATGGGGCAGTAAGTATGCATAAAAGCAAAACAATAGGACAAATCATTATGCCATGTGCAATTCAAAACAATAAATTCGGATCGATTTGTTTAGGGACAGCATCTTATGCAATGTTATGCTTTTCGAAATAAAGGAAGTTAAATGAAATAAGTTGAAAAAAGTTTTTAATTATTCACGGTTAATTGCACTATAGTAGATTGTACAACAAGAACATAAAACGAGCCATTTTACCCGAGTCGGTACGGCAAGGGTGGATAGACACGTCGAGGGGAAAGTGGGTTTAATGCTCGAGTTTTACACTCTGCTTTTCACTTCGATGGCGAGGAAATGAAAAAGCAACAGTGGAAACAATTTTATTGTTCAGTTACTATGTATCTTTTATTATTCATGCATTACTATAATATCATAAATTTTTAGTTTTATTTATTTATTTTGATTGATTTGATTGATTTTTAGTTATATAAAATAATAATTATAAAATAAATATGTAAAAACTTATTTGTTTGTGGCTCTTTAGACATGATGGCCTTTGTCTTAGACGAAGATTTAACTTTATTGCACTAGAGCATAAAAAGTAATTTTATGTCGGCTAGATCCAGCATAAACACGAACTTTACGAGAATGAGAAGTGAAAAAGATATTTGTTATGGCATGTAGTGTCCGGTTACAAATATGTATATCTAATCTAATACAATGAATATTTAGGTTGCTCTAAAAGCATCTAAGTACCTTCAAGATTCACCAATCAAAGTTTTTACATAAAACATACCGGGTTTGGCCTGTAATATGAGCAAATACAACAACATAGACCATAATCCAAACAAAAACAACAAACAAAACATAGATCATAATCCTCAAACTGAACAACATTAGTTCAGCGACTTTTCAAAATAATTCGTTTTTTAATTTTTATTACACTTTTAAGTTTATTCGAAGAAGTAATTTAAAGCAAAATGCTTGATAGTGGTAGCGTGACAGGCGACGTGGCGTACATTTATAGCAGTATTTAATTTGTATGAAAAAAGGAAAATTCAAAGACTCCATTATTTTAAAAGTCGCTGAATTAATGTTGTTCAGTTTGACGAGGACGATCTATGTTTTAATAAAAAAAATTGCTCGTATTACAGGCCACACCCGGTATACAAAAAATATGCATACAATATTGAAACACTATCTTCTATCTATATCTATACCTAGTCTATACCATTCTATACATACTTACAAAATACTTATTGACTATTGATAATCAGCACACAACCAATAAATACTACTGCAGCTAGAGACTTCAAATTCGGCCCATATATGCATGAATATCACTGACATGTGCCTATTTTATATTCTTCCTCTAGCGCAGTCTAGCGCGAAGACACGGGATTAACCTAGTAGAATTTACGCATCAAACTGGACCATGTTTCACTTCAGTTTAACTTGTTCGCCTTGCAAACCGTTCTTCAAAACTTTTAAAGCCTTTCTATGTAAATAGTTGTAAAGCTGAACATAAATCAGCGCCGGACACGCGACACCTGCCGGTGACACCGGCGGAGCCCGCGTCTTACCGGCTGACGCGCTCGGCGACCGCAGCCGCTTGCCGACCACTCTACCACACCACTCCACCACTCATAGTCATACCACTAATATAAATGTGACACTTTTCGAAAATGCTCGAAGGGTTAGTTGCATGCAGTCACGCGTGAGGGGTTTCAGATAAAAGTCATTGTTCTCGAGTGGATATACACAATACTCTACCACACTACCAGTCCAAGTTTCTGTAGTACTAGTTCATTTTCATTTACTTATAAAAAAAACTAATCCCTTGCACTGTGGCACTTCACGTTGAGATAAGGACGAGGGATTAAGTAAAAGCAACGACCATACATATAACTATAAAAGGGAAAATGTAGAATCTCTGAATAAAATTCATACACTCGATGAAATTTACTTCATATGAAAAATGGGCCAATCTGCGGAAATACAAGTGACGACAATTCAGGGTTCATTCTGCCATGAAACATTATAGTTACATACTTAGTTAAGTTACCTCACAAATTCTGCGAGCTTTCTCAGTCACTTATCAGTGAGATCGTCAAACACATTGTTAGAGCAGGCCCGGCGGATAGCGTCACAGCCTGTGTTATGTCACCAACAATACGGGACAGCTATATACACCTACAACGCGTCAACACCATTCAAAAGCACAACCTCCATTTATTAAAGGATAGACAGCTTCACAATGATTCTGAGTACTTCCCAGTCGGTGAATATGATTTAAATATGGAAATGAATACAACATATTCTGAGTTTAATGAAAATAAATGTAGCAGAATATAAAATACACGAGAGAACAAAATCATTTAAGTACACGCTTAATTCACAGTAAGCACAAAACCAAGCAAAATAGTGATGATAAGAAAACTGACATGAATCGCACAATGTGTTAACATTTCTCTGAATCAATTGAATGAAAGTTATACTATACTACGTTTAGTTGTACCATGGAGAATTTAAAGTTTGTTTTATTTTTTATAGTGAGGCTTTGAGTAAAGCTCTTTCCGCACTTTACGCCAAATTACTAGTTGTATTGGGACTTGCATTTCCGGTCACAGAAGTTATCGCCAAGGGAGTTCCAGATGCATATTATCAGGTTACAAGCTAATTGTTTCTTTTTATTTATGTGAGGTTTTTACATTACGGCCCTTGAATAATCCATCACATCATAACTAATTCGGTAGCCCCGCAATCTATAACTATTTGGATAATTTTAATCGTAATGTAAAAACCTAGACTAAAAAGTGTTGCAATGACTTGCGTTTAACAAAATTCTTATCTTTTCAACAGGGCTTCTATTTATATCTTTATCTGGTATCTGTTATTTTCGTCGTTTTTCAATACGCTAACTTAATGCGTCAGAAAGCAGTCAATACAATCATCCATGATTATGGTAAGTGTTCAGAGTTCTTATGTTTGTCTAAGCTATTATGAGGGAGAAAAGAAAATAAATGCTTCAGTAACTATCCGCATTAGTTTAACAAAATGCGACATTAAAATCACATCTTGTTTGCATAATTACGGCCGCAATGAATATTACCTTCTTTAGTTTGCATTCTACGGGCGTTCTCGACGATTCTATTCGCATAAATGTTTTACAAAAAAATCCTTACATGCATGTGTTCTTTAATTGCCTGGAATAAGTTGAATTAACTTTCCTAAAATGTATAATTTTCAGAGGAAACTGACAAAACTGGCAAAGACGGTAAAGCTACACCGAGTGAAAAAACAAAAAATAAAGAAACTATATCACGGTATGGCAGTTTTTACTTGAGACTGGGCGCTATTGGTGAGCTGAAAAGTTCTATAAAACACTTCTTGTTCGAAAATTTGCATTTTTTTACAATTCCTACTGTTTCACAGCTTTTGGTATAGGCTCGATGGTATACAGCGGATTAGAATTTGGGGAATATTTCGAAATGAGAGATGATTGCCGAACAGTACTATCTGCACTAACTCCAGCTCTTCGCATGGCTCTAACTTTGCTGCAAATGCAGTTCATATTTCTCACAAGCAAAGAAATCGAATCTGGCAGTTACAAAATGATACAAAGATTTGGGTTCATGCATATGATTGCTACAAACCTATGCGAGTGGTTGTACGTACTGGTTGAAGAGACCAAACACGAGATTCATCATCTGAATCATGCCATGGCTCACGTAAACAGCACTCACAATGAAACCACTGATATTCCATGTCGAAGGGCTAATATTATGGGAGCTTTGCTACAAAATGCATCACCGTTCCTCTTCCCCTGCACAATTGAATACTCTCTGATAGTTGCAGTGATTCTCTATGAAATGTGGAAAGAGGTAAGTTTTATCTGACTGCTGTGGTAACTAACCAAATCAATGGAGAATCATGTTTTAAACCGTCATATATGTATGTTCAGTTCTATGTTCTCAGCTCTGTAGCTACGTCAAAATCATAAACTGTCATAAGCCAGCTTGGGTTAATCGGTTTTGAGGAAACAGAAAATGGTCTCAATTTTTTTCCTTGGCCGGATTTTAGTTTTGAACTTACGACTACGAATTTGTATCAGTTATAACATGATAATGACTATAAAATAAAATAATAATAATTAAGATGATTTTAATATTCAGGTAATAAACCTGTTTTTTTTTTCAGGTCAAATGCACTCCTGAAGATTTCGAGAAAAAGTTTCACTTCGCCAAAAATAAATCGAGAAACAATTCAGTCACTCCCGAAAAAATTCTTCAACAATTTGGTAATTTTTAAACAGCTTATTTTCTTCTATAAACCTGCTATAATAGCCAAGTATATAGTGCTTCGGCGTCGAATGTTGAATAAATCGGTTTTAAACGATTATAAAATTAAAGAAACTTTTGCATTTAGTCTATCTAAATGTATAGGTATTCCGAATTATTGCGCCTTCTAATCAGATTTTTAATAAATAAAATAAATAAATAAATATCACGGGACACTTGACACCAGTTGACCTAGTCCCAAACTAAGCAAAGCTTGTACTATGGATACTAGGCAACGGATAAAATACTTATATAGATAAGTACATACTCAAAAACATATGTAATATGTAATAGTTGTACCTTAGACACAAGTTCTCCAAGTTCAAGAAAATTAAAACTTAACTTTAAACGTTAACGTTAAGCCGCAGAATTGATGTTAAACTTAACGGTAATGAAATTCAACCTTTCAGCTGGCATGTTGGGTGTGGGTTCTCCGTACGGCAGCCGCGCGGCGCTTCACCACTTCTCCGTGGACTGCTCGCACGCACACCGCGGTCTCTTCTCCGGCATTCTCGTCATCGTGGTCACCATCATATCACTCATCATGTTCTTTGTGCTCTCGAGTAATCCTGCTACAATCAATGTAAGTGTACCATGTTTTGTTTAATATTTCAAGGACAGTTCCGAAAGTTGTTAATCTGTCTTGTCCGTTATTTTATGATCAGCCATATCAATTCAAATGGCTGTTACTTGACAACTAACATTTTGTTTTGCAATGTTTATAAAAAAAGGTTTTAATAAATTTTACCATTAATTTTACAGGATGCCATATTCCAAGTGAATATATGCGAGTTGATCCTGTATACATTGACGATAGCTGCTTGTTGTGCAGCGATAAAACAAATGAGAGTACTGCCGTACAAAAGAAAGTCTCAAGGTATAGTACCGCATTATGTTTGAATCCAATCCAATTATTATTAAAGCTACTTACTAATTTGAGTTTTTTTTTTCAGCTGTATTGCAACTGGACACTTCACTCCTGATTCTGGCTCAATCCGGGATGTTTGTATACTGTATGTTCAGTCTGATCGGATGCCACCACACTCTATCGAGCGACACTAGCGCCGGCCTTACTGGATTTTTTTCAGAATTCTTATCACTAAACCAGGTACGAGTATATCGAGTTCCTCTAGAAACTAAAAGTACCGAAACTACTAAAATAACTATTTGCCTCCTTTCCACTTGATGAAATTGGGTCTCTATTGTTTCCCATAAAATTTTAACTCCGATTTAAACAATCCATAACGTTATTCATCATAATTTTTGGAAGTCATATTATCTTAAGTCATAACATTAAACAGTATAAAGTGAAGTTCCGATTTTCGCAGGTCATAATTATTGTAAGTCATAAAATTGGTTAGTTTAAACATTCGATATCCATATAGTATACCATTCCATAATATTAAAGGCAATAAACTAGTTTATAATAACTGTTGTAAGGTCTTTTTTCGCAGGTGATAATGATTGATAGTCACCTGATAAGTTAGTCATAAAATTTTACGTCATAATGTTAAATTCAATAAAAACACTCATAATAATTATAAGAATGAATTCAAAAATGAAATACATAATATTTTAACGACCGAATGTATACCTAACTGTAGTTGTATGCATAATAATCAAAGTTCATAATAAACAATTTTTATAGGAACATCGATGATCAAAAATCATTTGCGAAGCAATATTATCCGGGCTGCTATTTTGAAAATACCTGTGACATGAAAGGCATGAAATAGGGAGCTGCTCCGCTTCGCTCCCGCCTTAGCCTTCTAAACCTAACCTATACGAGTCGCTTCTGCTCCGAACCGTCTTGCTCGCTCGCTTCGCTCGTTCGCACAAATCAAATTGAATTCAACATAATTTCTATTACTCATATTATCTAAAGTCGTAATTAAATGAATAAGCACTTTCAAATGTATGCCTGGAAATGTTTCTAAGAAATTATCTATATGCCTATCAATATTATGAATTTGGTTTCTTAGACCTAGACACTTTAGGCATTAAAACGATGTGAGTAACAACCATTAGTACGATGAAATATATGGCTAAAACTATTTCTGAATAATTATCGTTAGATCTTGGAGATATTGTTTATAGTTAAAAAATTATGACTTTTGTGATTATAGAATTTACTATATATGCCATTAATATTGTAGAGCTTATAAGCATTTATACTAAGAAAAAAATTATGACTAGTGATGTTTATGTTTATAAATTATATGGATATCAATTTCTGACCTTCGAAATTCAGAACAAAAAATGTATGGGAAACAAAGGGATCCCGATGAAATTACTTAAATTGTTATCGTTTATTAAATTGTCCTTTTACTTGTATGTGTGGATATTTTTTGGTCCATCTGATTGAAATTCTTAAAATGTGTAATAAGTATTCATGCTTCTTCTTCTTATTCCAATATTGCAGACAATACTCCAATCGTTGTTCATAATTGACGCTTGGTGGCGACGCAGCAGCACTTCAGAGCAGCGGCGCGATAAACCAGGCCGGCAGCTCGTGACGTTCCTACTTGTCGCCAACATGGCCATGTGGGCTATCAACACCCTAGAAAAGGTCTCTATTAAAAGCAATAATTCAAAAATAATATTTAAATTTCGGATTGGATTCGACTTTGAAGCCAATGTACTCTTTTGGAAAACGTTAATAAACTACATAAGGGACATTGTGGGGATATGGGTACATGTAAGGTACCTATATCCCCACAAAAATATTAAGCTCATTACTTTACAATGCCGAATACTTACGGAAATGTATAAATATTCCGTAATAATTAGAAGAAACCAGTATAACTCTCTACTTTTCATTCATCCAACCTACCATTCTAAGAAAAATACTTTTATCCATTTTATTGTTCCATTGATGCTTCTTATAACTTTCATATATGTTTAATTTTGGACTTTAAATAGTTACTACAAGATACTTAGTACAAAACCACTTAATTATTTTGATTGGTTTCAATGAATTCTTACAAGAATTTGGTTCAATGCTCTAGGTAGTTTTAGTTAGATTTGAGAATTACATAAAAAAATATAATCTGTATCATGTTTTCTTCTAGAATCGAGCCGAGTTCAGGCCAGCTCATTTGGAGTTCTACGGCCCCTGGGCTTGGACGATCATCACCCACGTCTCAATGCCCCTAGCTATCTTCTACCGATTCCACTCCACGATCTGCCTCTTCGAGATTTGGAAGAACTGCTTCAAGAATAAACCCTTATACATAGCGTAACATCAGAAACGGGAAACATAATAGCATTTAAAATTCAGGAATTTATATTGTTCACTTTGTTCTTAACTTAACTAAACGTTTGTTTACGTTAAGTAGTTGTTAAACGTGAAATGCAAAAAGTTTTTATGCCGATTGAACGGCACACTTAATGTAAGTAGGCCTAATTATGTATATGTAGAAAAGATAATCGATTTAATTTTAGGATATTCAAGAAAAATACAAGTTTTGAATACCTAAGCTATATTTAGGTACTATGACATCTCGTTTGATAGAGGAAGCACGTAAGTAGTTTAACTTCAATACGAGGAGAAGTTAAGGCTGTTAACGAAAGCAAAAGACCAAGATCAATTATTGTGGTACAATGTTTAGAAAATAAAGGAGCCTTTAAAAGTGTCGGCTTTGTTTTATTTCCACCTAAACTCTTCCATTAGAATTTAGGTTTTTAACTGATCAGCTAAGCAAATAAAGTGTCGTGATATTGGTCTAAAGTCAACACTTAGGTAGATGATTTTAAGGGACGGTAAACTTGAATGTTTATAAATCAGTTGGTGCAGATTTCTGACTTGGTATAGAACATCTACAATCAAAATAATCTAATTTCTGGTTTACCAGACTAAAGAATAAGGTAACGAGATCGATTTCCTCTTTGAACAGGTGCTGCCCAATAAAAACGTTTAATTTACATGTTGGGATATCCATATTAATATCATAACGTTATCTGTCTGTCTGTCTGTTACATCTTCACACTTCAACCGCTAAACCGATTTAGATGACATTTGGTATGGAAATAGTTTGAAACCATAGGAAAGACAGGTTATTTTGTTTCTGGAAAATTCCATAGTTCTAGCAGGCGCGCACTTACTTAGTCGAAAGTTTATTAGGCGAGCGTGCTCCATCTTAATTCACATCTTCGCTTACCATCCGACGTGATTGTGTTAGCCTATTTCTAATTTTCTACATATAAAAAATACGATTATGGGTGAAGACCAAAAAGTTGCACAAAGTTAACTTTTTCCATTGTGACTGCGAGTGTGATTAATTAATTATTAATGAATTAGTTTTCGTGTCACAATGGAAAAAAGTTAATGGAAATTATAACCACCTGCTAACGCAGCTTCAACGGTGTGCAACTTTTTGGTCTTCACTCTTATATCGATTCAAGTTGTACTTTTACAAGGACATTATGCATTGCATTGCATACCTACATGAGCACATAAAAACATTTATTGAGAAGAAACCTTGAAAGAATTTTACGTAAGTACCTAATCAAATTTGTAGATACGTTTTGCACATGTTCATTACCCACCCTTAGTACTAAAAATCAATCGACGTAAAATTTTTCACTATATTTTATTTATTTATCTCTGAAACGAGGTAGGTTGACCGCGACAAACAAGTCTCGCACATTGCGCTAGCCATGAGCTTCAATTAACGCATCGGACGCCCTTTGTCACGGCCCGCCAGCCCACAATGCCCGGCTAACTGTTTGCATTAACTCCACGGCACTGATAATTATTTCCATTATGTACCTTTCATGCATGACCCAATAAATATGACAATTCATAACGCTTACAGATAATTTACTAATTTCATGAAATTCGTCTGACTTTGAATTTTAGCTATAACAGACTAGTACACTGTCGATAAATAGACTTCCTACATAAGCTGAAACATAATACAGCAGTAACAGCGATAAAGCCAGAACTGAATGAAAGTTTCTACTGTCGCTATGTTATTATTTGTATCTGGCTAACTTTGAACTACTGAGCAAAATTATTAAGATCGGCATATACGAGTATTAATTTGTCACTCAGTTCAGTACGTCGTTGTCTATGCTTATGTATAGGTATGCAAGTTACAATGAGACAAATAAAGAACAAACACGTTCCAGCCTCTACTTTTTGGAGTTCTGATGTACCTACGTAGGCGAATGCGTTCACTGAATAGACGCACTCGAATAATTCTACTAAACTGAACAGGTGAACAAACTCACGATTAAACATTGGTTATGACAAAGTCATTGTAACCTCCGGGCTTCGAGAAGATCGTGGCAACTGTGATAAGGCAAAAAATTGCTTTGAAAACTTGTTCTGTGTTAGGTATAAGAGGGTACAATTTATGCAATAAAAAAACGTTAAGTTTTTCTCGATGCAAAATCATAATAATACAGCTTTGTAATAACAGTAATTAGATGCATTACTAGTTGACGTCAGATCTCAGTGATGATCGAGGACGTCACTGATATATCACTCTGAAGCCTAATCCTAGAGATAAGGACTCTAAGATACTAGTCAAGTTTAGATAAAAACTGTGACAACGCTTTATTGTAGCCGAAAATGCAACGTAAACATGGAAAATGTAGATAATATTAAAGAATTGCCCCGCGATAAAGTAAAACGAAGATTGCATTACACGTGCACAAAAGCAATATGGAAGACGTCATTAGAAATACATATAAAAAATAATGCAAGTCTTAGGGGCTGTTTCACCATCCATTGATTAGCGTTAACCGACGGTTAAATGTGATGCCGTCTCCGTCTATTCGAACAAAACAAATAGAGTCGGCATCACACCTAACCGCCAGTTAACACTAATTAATGGATGGTGAAACAGCCCCTTAGAAATTAACGCCAGGAACAATAATGAAAAACTAAAATACGCTCTTAGACCAGCTCTAAGTTTTGCGAAATTCGAAAGTAAAAAAAAAAACGGTGGCTTTCAGTGAAACACATTCTCCCTCAGTTTTTGAATGTATTTCAATTCATTCTGTAACTTAGGGTATCCGGTGTAAAGGAGCGCAAATCGTCGTTGCACCACTATGACCATGGAATGCACCACTTCCATCCCGTGAAGCAAACCAGCACCAGCCTGGAACGGAAAATACATCATAGCCGGTAAAGTTTATATGTATGCATAGGATTAAAAAATATTAAAGGACATCTA